>NC_084609.1:28033318-28190818 GCF_033807715.1 Cololabis saira
TCAAAAAATCTCATTACACTTAAAACAAGAGTCATTACCAGAAAAACAACTTATTATTTGACAATTGTCACCTGTTTCAAGTAAATTTTCACTTGAAATAAGTAGAAAAATCTTAGAAATATCTTCTCAATACAAGCAAAAAAATATTGTTCCACTGGCAGATTTTTCTACTTATTTTAAATGAAAATCTACTTGAAACAGGTGAAAATTTTTGTTTTTTCCAGTGATAAGTCTTGTTTTAAGTGTAATGAGATTTCTCTGACTAAAAATTAGACATTTTAACTAGAAATAAGACAAATATTCTTATTAAGATTTTGAGTTTTTGCAGTGTGATCCTATTTTTAAGTCTTGGATTAGTTGCATTTCATTTTATTACAGATTTTTCCTCACAATATTTAGGTTTTGCGCAAATCTATGGGGGTAATACATCACTGGCTGTTTTTGATGTGTAGAGCTGGTATATTGGGTGTTTAAGGTCAAGAATCGTGAGAGTATTCTAGCTGAGTCAGAAATCACATTTGTTGGGATGTTCCAGTTGCAATTTCCAACTGGGAACCTGGGAACCAAACCTGCCTCAGGGTTAGGCCTTGAATAGTTTTTTGTCAAATCAGCAAACAAAAGGTGAGTTTGGAGATGCAGAGGAGGTGAGACAGAGAGAGTTAATTCAGGAGATAACCAGTGGGAGGTTAATGGGGGACAAAAGTTGGGTTGAGGGGGGGTTAAGATTAGAGTCTCCAGCTGGGAGCGGTGGAGGTGGAATATCCCACTGCTAATCTTGAAGTTGATTAAACAACTATTAAGAGTGAAATGATAATTAAAACAATGGAAATCAGGGGTCGGCAACCCAAAATGTTGAAAGAGCCATATTGGACCAAAAACACAAAAAACAAATATGTCTGGAGCCGCAAAAAATTAAAAGTCTTGTATCAGCCTTAGAATGAAGGCAAACACATGCTGCATGTATCTATATTAGTTTATATTAGTTTTTTTTTTCATTATGCACTTCGACAAAAAAGTTGAGAAATGTTGAGATTAATGTTGAAGTACAATCTCGAGAAAAATGTTGAAATTGAAATATCGAGAAAAAAGTCAAAAGTTCGAGAAAAAATCGAAATGTCGAGATTAAAAAGGAAAGGAAAAAGGAAGAAAAAAAGAAGAAAAAAGAAGAAAAAAAAAGAAAAAAAAGAAGAAAAAAAGAGAAAAAAATGAAAAAAAGATTTTAAAAAATTTTAAAAAGAAGAAAAAAGGGTAAAAAAGGTCAAACATTTTTGAAAAAGCTCCAGGAGCCACTAGGGCGGCGCTAAAGAGCTGCATGCGGCTCTAGAGCCGCGGGTTGCTGACCCCCGGATTAAATAGATATAATTTTGGTAATGCCAGCAAAAGTATTGCCTGATGTTAAATCAAGTGATACCTTTGAAACTGAAAGTATGTCTCCTGCAAGCTCTCAGGGTTGTCCTCCATCAGATTTGCAAACTTCCCATAAATGGTGCATTGATTTTAGTGGTGACTATTTTAACACATGGAGCCAAACGTCATAGGGTTCCTTCGAAATGCAAATGTAAACATACAGTCCCTGCGATTTCCCAAAAAGGAGGTCCTTTTTAGCTCTGACCAGCAGCTGAGAAGGATCATTTATTTTTGGATGATTTGTTGACCTCTAAGAGTAAGTTTGAACCAATTGTTTGGCCCCGAGGCCGTTACAGAACGAACGAACTACAGAGCTCAAACATGTGATCCCAGTTTTCAGTTGGTTTGTTTCATTTACTTTTGTTGACGTTCTCGATGAAGTGGGCATAGTTGGTGGATGAATAAATGATGATAACATTCTGGATTCTAGTAAAATACCATGGTAAAACGTTATTTTGGGCCTATGTAAATACATTAAAAGGGAATTCCATGATAAGCATGTTGCCTCTCAGAGTCATGAATCTGACTGACAGTTTTCTCCCCCCGAGCCATTTGTTATGCATGACCCTTGGCTCCTGCAGCTGAAACCATGTAGTGGTGCCAGCACTCCCACTGTGCTCCATCAGCTATACCCACCATTCTTCTTGGCCAGTGAGGTAAACAAAGGCACTTTCAGACTACAGCAACCTTTGGAGGACAGTCCCCACCTTTTTTACATCCATGCTGGAGGAACTATGGTCCATTGTACTTCACAGAACTAGTTTAATGGGTTTCCTTGCTCGTGGGGAACCATCCGTCATGCCAATTTATAGTGATGCATCTACACCAGTGTACAGCTGTTTAACATATGCGCAAAACAACAAACCCGCCAATACAGAAGAACGTTTGCGTTTGAAAAATGTGGCTCGAATGTGATGTTATTGACCTTTAACAATCATAAATTTAGAGGAAACATAAATAGCTCAAGCCAGCAAATCACAGCTCCGGAAACATCTCAGAGCTAGTTCTGTAACACTGATGTGTGTAAAGCATAAATGTTATCTCTTAAAAAGCATATAGGGTAGGTACCTAAAGTATAACCCCCATCATCCATCTATTAATCAACCTTAAAGGGGACCTATTATGGCATTTAATACCTATTTTAAACAGGCCTTGAATGTCTTAAAAACAATCTTTTGATTGTTTTTGCTAAATAAATTAGAAATTCAGCCTCTAAACCATGTCTTTATCTTCCCAGTCTCTAACCTCATTATCTATGAGGGATTCTGAGTGGGCGGGGCTATGATAATGAGACACTGTGCTGATTGGCTGCCTGAATGACGCGATACACCACTACGAAAAAATGGCGGAAGCTCCAACCGGCGGAGTTATTTACACTGTGTCCTAACTGCATGCGATGCGAGCGAGCATCACCGACAAAATCAATTCCATTGCTTTATTTTCTATTGGACTGTCCTAACTGGCCGCAGCGGCGCAGCGCACCGTTTTGAGCTGAACATTTGTCGGACGCCCTGCTTCTATTTTCTTCCTGCTGCTCGCGTTGAAAGCCGGTTGAAAGCGCTGTAGGAAACAGTCGTGGATGAGGAACGGCTGATCCAGTTAGTTGAAATGAGAAGTTATCTCTATGATTCCTACCCATTTCACTACAAAAACCTCAATAAAGTGGCAGCTGCTGGAGGGAGATGGACAGAGAGTGTCCGATAGTGCTACGTGATAGTCGGACGCTCGCATGCAGTTACACGGTAAGCTAAAAATGGCCTGATTTCTTATATCAATTACATTGTTCTCAATCACGCTTTGAAACAGTACGTCCCCATATAATTTCTGTGGCTAGCATTAGCTGTCGCCGCTGTTTGATTGGCTGATACAAGGCTTGATTGAAAGATTCTCCCACTTTTAACACAACAGCGCTGCCACTGCTATACAAGGAGCCCACAATTCTGTTCATGCTTCACTCTGATTATTCCACCCCGCTAAAACGCACCGCTATAAACAAAGTTGTAAAGACATGATCTAAATGGAGGGTGTTGTTCTGCATCCCAGTTGTATTGACCAAAATGTGTCACAGAAAATACCATCCATACCTTATATCACGTTTTTGAGTTAATGTCCCAGTTTTGGTCTTTAGGTTCCTGTTTTATTTTGAATGTCCTTGTGTTTTAGGCCCCATTTACACGTAGCAAAAACGGTGGTGTTTTCATGTGTTTTGGCCGTTCGTTTACACGAAAACGAAGCTCAAAGTCACCAAAAACGATCATACCTGAAAAGCCAAAGTGGAGATTTGCAAAAACTCCTTCTTCACGTTCCCTTGTAAACAGAGAGAAACTGACATTTAGGCTTCAGAACGTCACATTATGCGACAGAAATGTCACCAGCATCATGAGTGCGACCTGTGTTTACAATTTGTTTTGCCACGTGTCATTCGTTGATGTTTTTTTCCAGGATTCCGATTGGCTAGCATGACTTTATCTTCTCGTTACACTGCCCCCTGTAGGTTTGGCTGCTCATAGCACCTTAACAGCGTATTTATGCGGGTTTGTGTAAATTATGGTATTTTTCAAAACGTAGAGGGGGAAATATCAGTTTTTGTAAATACCCGGCTATGTGTAAACGTGACCTAAGTTATGTCTTGACTTCCTTTGTTCTAGGGATGTTAATAATTAATCGATTTTCGATTAATTGCCGTTATGAAATTACCCGATTAAAATTAACGATTACAATTAATCTATTTATTTATTTATTTATTTTTTTCGTTTAATTTCACCAGCTGGTATTACGCCCGGACCACATTTAATGCGACACAACACGCTGCCGCCGCGGCGCGCACAGAAGAAAGATACGGCGGATATGTTTGGTTTTAGTAACATCATGCTCAGGCAATGAGTCTGCAATGGCCCAGACGGGAGACACATGTAGCTCAGTGCTTAACTTTTATTTTTAATCCACTCTATATTCTTCTGGTTCTTCTCCGATATGTCCCCCTAAAGCCTGAATTATGGTTCCGCCTTAAATCGACGCAGAGCCTCCGCCGTAGCATACGGCGTAGGCTCTGCGTTGTTGTAACGCGGAACCATAAATCAGCCTTCACCCGGTACATACATAGGTTTCTCTAAACATCTGTCCCCGCTACAGTTTTAACTAAAAGAAAATGTGCTCCAATACAGCAGGTCTCATAATTTTATTTTGAACACTGCAGAAACTCTAACTTAAAACGTAACTAGAACTTAAAATTTGCTTGACACAAATGACACTATTATGGCTGCTGCTACTACTAATAGCCTTGAAGTGCACTTATATTATATTCCTTGTGGTACAAAAATGTCTTTTTGTTACTTTTGTATCAAATAAATATTTGATTAGGGAATACATTAAAATGTCCTTTGTATTTTATATAAGCAAAAAAAATTATGTTTGTATCTCAGATGGGGGAAAAACGCCGCTTATCAACTAATTGATGATCGATCGATAAGGTTATCAACTATCAATTAATGAAATAATCGATAATTTGCATCCCTACTTTGTTCCCATTTGCCCTGATTGTCTGCATCTGTGTCTCGTCAACCCTTCTGTGTATATCTTGTCTAGTCTTTCCCTTATTCCCTGCTGGTCCGTACTGTTTCGTCCCTCCAAGTTTCAGATCTGGTTTTTGGATTTTGTCATGTTCATGTTCTGATTTTTTTGCACTCCTGCTAAGCAGCGCATTTCTTTGTTGTAAGTTTGAAATAAACATGTTTTTTGAAACTGGTCTCCTGCATCTGGGTCCTATCCACCATCCCTTGACACCTCAGGGAATGTTCATTAGTTTTGGGGGGAAAAAAAGGCAAACTACGCGTGACTTGGATAGGAACGATGATGACACTGATGAATGCGTGTGAGCCTGGGGTTGCTGCTCCACAATTTCGTCCAAAAGTGCATCAAAGCCAACGATGATTACATTAAAGCATTACAACATTAAGGCCCCATTAGTCGCGTTTCCATTACCACTTAGATTTGCACAAAACCCAAATATCGAAAAAGAAATCCTACAATGGAAAAGGCTCTTATTTAAAAAAAAATACTCCCAAATGTTGCAAAAAACTTTTTATACTTTCATGAAGTGGTTTTTTAGGCACGTGGATAATCCAGTTTATCACAAATGTCATTACATCAACCCCCTACAGCCTTACTGTTATCACAAATTCAGAGTTTTGCTTTTGTTTTGCCAAAAAGTGTAATGGAAACGTGGCTCCTTACTCATAAACTTCCTTAGAAATCTGACTACAAGTGGCCAGTATGTGTGGCATTAAAATGTGCATCTTGAATCTCTTAGTCTAGATACAAATAAACACGCAGATAATTCCTTGCAAGCATCAAATGCTTCTTTTTTACCATCAAAGGCAGAAGCTGGAGATTACTAGGAGTTACTTGCAGGACTGAGAGAAAATAAAATAAGGAGGCAGTAAATACCAAAATGCATCAAACGTTTCTTCTCTCCAAATTCAGGGTGTAAACAAAGCTCTGTCACAAACACAAGTAATAAATCCATGAAAATAAAGCAGACACGAATGTCCCAGACCAGCGACTGGAGTCATCAGTAATCCGAGGTATCAGATCTTAAAGACTTTAGACTTTTTATTAGCGTTGACTTCTGACTGGAATTTCCTCAGACGCATTTTAATCCCAGGTCTGAAAACTTCTAGACATTGAATCCTTTATGTTGGTCAGTATTGGAAGTTACATACACTTTTAAAATGTAATGTCCCCTCTACCTCGCTTTCAACTTCATTGAGCCTGCTTCGTATTTTTAATTATTTAAGACGCATATACAAGCTAATTATACTGCGCAGCGGAGGGCCTTGTGAAGTAAAGTGTGAAAGGTTGATTTGGAAGTTAAATTGGATATTGAACTGACTTGTCTGCCTCTCCGCCAGCGTGGCCGGATGCACGCATGGACTGAATGAAAAGTGTTGGGTTTTTTTTTCCTAATAAGAGCCAACAAATTCAGGACAACTGAATAACACACGAGGAACAATTCCAGCTCAGGGTAAAAGATAATTACAATCAATACCAACCTCAGGCTGAACTCCAATACGCCGTGTCCTTGATACGAAGGAGACACTGCCTCTGCTGCTTCTCCACATTTCAATAACTGGTATTGATATCAGTAATGATTACCACGTTAGGAGGTAAATTTCCCTTCACACTGGTGTCAAGAGCAAGACAATCAAGTTGGGGATTAGAAACCTCCTCAAAGTTAGAGCTCGGAGTGGGGGGGAAACTATGACTGCGTTTACATGCATCAATAGCCCTTTTAAAACCCGAATATTAGCAATAACCTGGTTTTGCACGGCCATGTAAACACCAATAACCCCTTTGAATAACCCGAATTAGCAAGTATTCCGGTTTTTAAAAACCCCAATATGACCCCTGGGTTATTCCTTTTAAAACCTGAATATTGGGTCATGTAAACGCCTAACGCAGGGGTCGGCAACCCGCGGCTCTAGAGCCGCATGTGGCTCTTTAGCGCCGCCCTAGTGGCTCCCTGGAGCTTTTTCAAAAATGTTTGACCTTTTTTTTCCTTTTTTTCTTCTTTTTTAATCTTTTTTTTTCCTTTTTTTCTTCTCTTTTTCTTTTTTTTTCCCTTTTTTTCTTCTTTTTTTTCTTTTTTTCTTCCTTTTTCCTTTCCTTTTTAATCTCGAATATTCCTCGAAATTTTGACTTTTTTCTCGACATTTCAACTTTTTTCTTGACATTTCGACTTTTTTCCTCGAAATTTTGACTTTTTTCTAGACATTTCGACTTTTTTCTCGAGATTGTACTTCAACATTAATCTCCACATTTAGACTTTTTTCTCGAAATTTCAACTTTTTCTCAACATTTTGACTTTTTTCTCGACATTCGACTTTTTTCTCGAAGTGCATAATGAAAAAAAAAATTTCCCCCAGTTATAACTAATATAGATACAGTACATGTAGCATGTGTTGTCTTCATTCTAAGGCTTATACAAGACTTACATTTTTTGCGGCTCCAGACATATTTGTTTTTTGTCTTTTTGGTCCAATATGGCTCTTTCAACATTTTGGGTTGCCGACCCCTGGCCTAACGGAATATCCCCATCAAACGGAACAGGAATTTGTTTTCTGCGCATGCTCTGTTCACAAGGAATCCTGGTCTTTTGAGTCCAGGAAGTTCTTATAAACACGGAGAAACCAAGACCAGGAGGAGACTAATCACTTCATAAATGTAATGAAGGATATGAACATTTCTGCATTTGTAGACGCTAGAAAGTACCGGGGTAGAAGATTTACAAGAAGGTGAGCGAAAAGTTGATTTTGAAATTTGAAATTTGTTTTGAATTTGGATACAGGAAGAAGAAGCCTTATGATGTTCTCAAACAGAAGGTCTGTGAACATCCCCTGTATCACCTCGTCACAGGGCTTTGAGATTGAGACTGTGTCCCAATACAAGAAACCTGGGAATTCTGATCGATGACTCTCTCTGTTTTAAGCCACAAATTCATCAACTTGTTAGAAATCTTAAGTTGAAACTGGGGGTTTTCTTCAGAAACAGGGCATGTTTTTCTTTTGATGCTAGGAAGAGGTTGGTTGCAGCCACTTTTATGTCTGTACTGGATTACGGTGACATTCTGTATATGCATGCATCTTCTCAATGCCTCCACTCGCTCGACACTGTTTATCATGGTGCATTGAGATTTATTACGAATATGAGAGCTCTCACTCACCATTGTACATTGTATGCCCGGGTGGGTTGGTCGGCCTTGTCCACTCGCCGGCTCAACCACTGGTACATTTTCATCTATAAGGCTATTCTTGGTCTGATTCCAATATATTTACAGTCATACATTGACCGTAAAGAATCAGGAGGCTACCATCTACGCTCTCAGGAACGTCTGCTACTATCTGTCCCTAGAGTGCATACCGAGCTGAAGGTGAGCGAAAAGTTGCGCAAAGCAGCATTTGTTTTGAATTTGGATACAGGAAGAAGAAACAGAAATTACGGGAATTGCGTCATGATGTTCTCCGTGCGTCGCTGGTTTGATCCAGATATCCCAAATGATTAATTACCATGTAAACGGAATATTCCGAATGTCTCAGTAACCGGAATATTAGCAATAACCCACATTTTGACTGCATGTAAACATAGTCTATGAGGCGAAAGAACACATGTTGACAAGTCATACGTCCATCATTCTGGGCTCAAACTCCCTGCCAGAGTTAATCGTCCCGTTACTTCTAACAGGCAGGTATCTTAACGAATCCCCACACTGCCCCACTTATTCCAGCTGACCCGTTCACACAGCAGACATTTAGTTTTGGGCTGTGAGACTTGTAATTGGCAGCGGCCGCACAACGCAGACCTTAACACGGGCCACTTTGGAGGCTCTCAGCATCCCGTCACCGTCAACCTCACACAGTCTCGGCCTTGACAACGCACGCTCTGTTCTGACCGTTAAATGCCCCTGTGTTCGGCGTGGAGAGCAGGAATCTGGTTGGGCAGCTGGACGGAGCCTGAATGCTGCAAAGATCCTCTCCTCCTCACATATCACCTACGCCATCAGCCTCCAGTAGAAATGCCTGCGCACCAGTCACACGAGTGTTTGTGTTAACAGATTGTGATCAAAGGCCAAACACGGTGCTCACAGCAGCCCACAGCAAAACGCTTCAGGGTTCATGATCTGACACATTCAGAGATTTTCTCTTAGTCGTGGTCAAAGCAAAATGACCCTACTGTGGTGCTCAATTAGCATGGACAGGGGTCAAACCTGCATGATAAGATGCAGAAGAGTCTGAAAGTAACAAAAAAATATATGAAAAACAAAAAAAAAGCTCAGTTTGAGCTAGATTTTTATCTTTATTTTCGGCTTCTTCCTCTTTTTTTGTCATTTGCATATACAGTAGAGTGGCAAAGTGGATGCAATCTCTCCGGATCAATTTGGGTACACATTTTACTACCAGGTGTGAACACCTGCACAGACCATTTGCACAATGCATAAAGGGGCTACAGATGCAGCGCAAACTGCCTGGGTGAATGGGGCTTAACAGCGACTTTTGGGGCATCATTAGGGTTGCCACCTTTCAGAAATAAAAATAAGGGACGCCCTGATTTCAGCAGCGCAGGCGCCAAAAAAAAGAGACGTCCCCAAAACTTCTAAACTGCATAGAAATTTATTTATTTTATATGAAAAAACAAAATGCTTTGATTTAAAGTTTAAAGTGCTTTAATAGCATTGAACTTGCATGACTGTACAGACAGACAACCATAACTGAACTGAAATATCCTCCTATGATATGTACGTCCACATCAGCAAAGATGTAGAATATAGCTACAGGTGAAGGTTGGAACATTAGAATATGGTGTAAAAATTAATTTATTTCAATAATTCAATTTAAAAGTTGAAACTAATATATTACATGGTCTTATTACATGCAAAGCAAGATATTTCTAAGCCTTTATTTGTTATCATTTTGATGATTTTAATTGTTTATTGAATTCATAAAATATTCACATTTTTGGAGATTTTGTATTTTGGGTTTTCATAAACTGTGAGACATAATCATCAAAATTATGACAAATAAAGGCTTGAAATATCTCACTTTGCAAGTAGTGGGAAATAATATATTTGTTTCACCTTTACTACCTTTACTGAAATGAATTAAGTTTTGCAATATATTCAAATTTTCCAACCTTCACCTGTATATTATGACATCAATAAATCACAGAGAGAACCAACACATGTTGCTGTCTTTAATGTATCCTGTCCTTTATTTTGCATATTATTGTTAGTTCGTTGTTCATGTGTGTGCATGTGTGACAGACGTGCATGGGACAATTGTGAAATACGGAATAAACTGCGTTCCGTATTGGTTCAATACGCAACTTTTAATTCCCAATTACGTAACAATTCCGTATTTCAAGTGCTGAGGCCGCTCAGCACTTCTCTCCTGCAGCTGAACCTCCCAAGCTTCAGCAGTGACGGGGAAACTGAAGTCTGCAGTTTTTCTGTGTGTCTCACTGGAACAACCAGGTGGAAACTTTATTTTTATTGGTGTTTGCTTTTCATCCCCATGTTTTATTCAGGGCCACCTGAGTCAAGCTGCAGAGACGTATTGCTGACTGTGGGCCCTGAAGTGGAGGAGAGGGACCGTCTTCAGACTGCAGGAACACCGCAAAGCTTTGTGAAAACACACTAAGAGCAGGGTGTGTGTGTGTGTGTGTGTGTGTGTGTGTGTGTGTGTGTGTGTGTGTGTGTGTGTGTGTGTGTGTGTGTGTGTGTGTGTGTGTACATGCACTTTGTCATGATCCGCTGCCCCCATGTGGATTGGAGGGGTCACACTTACAAACGGTGGCTTTAACTACTCCCAGTTTAAAGTTGTACAATATAAGCACTGTTTTTTGTTTGGTTATTAGGTATCTAATAACCAAACCAAATAACCTATTGTATCTGTAGAAGATGTTATCCTCGTTCTCGTTTTTATTTTCCTCGTTTTTATTTTTCCGACAAAAGGAGGGCCTTTTATCCCCCCTAAACGTGCCCCAAAAGTCACCAAATTTTGCACCAAGCCAGGCCTGGCGAAACCTCTGATATTTAATGTTTTTCATTAATGGGCGTGGCCTAATGGCTCAACAGCGCCCCCTAGAAAACTTTGTGCCTCAAGCCCCACAATACGGTTTGACGTACATGCACAAAAATCGGTACACACCTGTATCATGTCGCAACTTAAAGAAAAGTCTCTTGGCGCCATGGCCGAAACCGAACAGGAAGTCGGCCATTTTGAATGAATCGTGTAATTTGGCCGCAATTTATGCCATTTCTTCGGCCGATTCTTCGCCCGAACCATAACGTGCACCCAGGTGTGTTATACATCAAAATGTGCGTCTCCATCCTGCGACAACACGCATTACTTTTCTCAGTCAAAAGTGTTACCGTGGCGACGATAGACGCCAAAAGGTGCGCCCCCCTTCATCTGATTGGTTCATATTTGATAGTTCCTACTTTCTGCCATAACCTTTGAATGGTTTGACATAAAGAGTCATGGGTGGTGTCATCGGACTTAGTTTTGAGTCCTTGACCAAAATTGGTGCAAATTAGCCCCGTGCCTTCTTCTGATTGGTCGATATGTGATAGTTCCTATTTTCTGCCATAACTTTTGAATGGTTTGACATAAAGACTTGTAGGTGGTGTCATCGGACTTAGTTTTGAGTCCTTGACCTTTATTGGTGAAAATTGCACGTGCGAGGGCCCATTCATCGCTGCTTGCAACTTTAATTTGTGTTGTTTTTTCACATATTGACAGAGCGTTGGTCCACATAGTTACATTTAAAGTAACATGCTCTACTTTTCTGCACATTACGAGCTCCGACACACAATGCTAGTTTCAAATAATGAGTAAAAGACTATGGAAGATGATGATCTTGGAAAAAACAAACCTCAGAGATCTAATAACCAGCGTGCAATTAAAGAAAGAAAAGTGAAGCTTGAAAAAGCACTGCTTGAGAAGACGTGTGCATCCACAGCCAACCTTTCCCTGCCATCCGTCTCCCTGCTGTATGTTGTTACTGGCAGAGGGGGATACCTGGAGCAAAGCATGCTGGGTCACATTTTTCAGCACAGTTGCTATTCTGAGTATAATGTCTGGCAGCCGGCCACACACAGCATTAGCAGCTCCAGCGAGCTCTCTGCCAACATCTGTACGTGCTTCAGACGGACTCCGAAGAGACTCTGGCACAGTTATTAGCAAAGACCTGCAGACTTTGCAGGTCCAAATACCTCCAAACTGATGAGAGGTGGGCCGGGGAGGGGAGGGGAGCGTCTTACAGCCAGAGTAACGTCTATCATGCAGGCGCCGCTATGACCAAACGAATCGGCGGTGGCTAGAAAATATGATTTCACCATGAGAAGAATGTGGGGTCGGAGGCACGCTTGGAGGCTGACGTGCAGGGCATCATGGGACTCTGGGGCCAAAAACTGTAGCCCAATGGGCTTTAAATGCTCACAGACAGCTCCAGTTTGATTAAATAGGTGCTAAGTCAATTTTCTTTTTGCAAAAAAGAGCCATAAGAATAATCAGTAGAAAACGATATAGAGATCCAACAAATCCATTATTTCTTCAGTTACAATTGTTGAAATATCATGAATTAGTAGACTATAGTATTCTGCAAATTGTGTTTAAAGTTCATAAAAAAACTTTACAAATCAACATTCAGAAAAGATTTGTAAAAAGAGAAAGCAAGTATAACTTAAAAGGAACAGAGATAAAAAAAAAAAACAGATTCAGGACTAAATTGATGGAACGTTGTGTTTCTGTAAAAGGAATAAGTTTATGGAACAATCTGAATAAAGAAACCAACGAATCCAAATCAAACATTACATTCAAAAGAACAATTAAAGCTGTTAAGTAAATATAATGAAATATGTTAGTTAAGTTTGATTGACATACCCATAGCTGGCGGTAATTTTATTTTATTTTAGTTTTTTATTTACTTAGTTGTTGTTTTTAAAATTTTTAATTTATATTATTTGTGAATTTATTTATTGGGAAAAAGGGGCAGATTAGATAAGATTCTTCTTCTTTCTGCTCCCTTTTCATTCACAATTAATGAACATTTGTGTTTGTATTTGTATTGAATTGTTTGTTTTCATTTTTTGAATGAAATAAAGAATAAAATGAAAGAAAATGAAAAAAAAATACTCCTGGCTGCTCAGAATTATATGGAAAAGGGGGGAGAGTGAATTTATAGACAGTTATTTCAAGAAAAGCTGGGATCTTTTCTTTGGCTCCAAACTCAAAGGGCTCGTGGAGCTTCTGGGAGATGTTGCAGTTCGGTGTTGGTTTCTCGCTCCAGGCCTCAGCAGAGCGGGACATCAGGAAGCAATCAGTCCATCGATAAGTGGGCCTGCTGGGACGGGCCGACCCCCTCCCCCCGATCCCCCGCGCTGCTTTCCAAAACTCTCCAGGACTCAATCAATCACTGCGAGCAGGTAAAACAGCCCGGCCGGCCACTGCAGCCCCACATTCCTGCTAAAGTTTGTGTTTGTCTTCCCCCCTCAGTAAGAAAACAGCACACAGGGACACGGAAAACAGCTAACTCCCCCTTAAAACAGTCGTTTATTATCAGCAGTGATGATCAGCTGAGTCTAGAGGGACTTTTTTATTGTGGTTTAGTTATTCAGCTGCACAAAAACTATTTAATTTTATGAAGTTTTTGGAAGTAATTTATAGCAGATGAGTCTTTTATACTGACTGAAACAACCTGCTTCCACCCACTAATCCCCGGTTTTCTCATCAGCAGGAAAGGTTTGCATCAGAAATCATTCCCCGGTCAGAGGACGGCGTGCATTAGCGTTAGCATTAGCGGGTATTAATGGCCCCGGTTCAGGTCGTTACTGACAGAAACAAAACAACTCAGTGTTGTTGACGTCCGCCGAGCGGATGTGAGCGGGAATACAGCCGCCAGTCAGCTCTTAAAAACATATGACTGCAGAGTCTCACACACGCTCGCAGAGATAACGTTTTAATTACTCTCCAGGACAACGGCATCAAATCACTTTGCTCCGGATCCTGATCCCATTAGCGCTGGATCGATATGCCATTCAGCAGCCCACTTTCTTTTCTAGCGCAATCCAATTTATTGGCACATTTTAATTAAAAATGACCAAACACAGCAGTAAATGGAGCATCAGGAAAATGGTCCACTTTTTTTTTCCCCCCAAAAAAGTGCTATTTGACCAGATTTAGAGGATGCTGAACACCAGGATGCCTGTCACCGTTTCTGAGCCTGGGTGTCATCCACCTTTGCAAACTAATGACCTGCATACTTTCTGCATCAAGTACCCTCAAACTTTATTTTCAGTAAATCAGAGTTTTTCTCTGACCAAAAGTTTCTCGCTTTCGGGAAGCTCTACAAAAGAAATAGGCCATAAAAGAGACCATTTACAAGTCGACTGAATTACATTTATTAATAATCTATTAGATATTAAAGGGGTTTTTTTTTATTACAAGTTGTGAAACATTAGCAGCAGTGATGTGTGATGTGTGTTAATTTACAACAGAAAAAGACTCCAGTCAAATCTTATGAAGAAAATAATTAATTTCAGCAGATGATTATTTAAAACACAAAACGAAAGCCAGATTTGGATACATAAACATTAAACTTAACACGCTATTTATCACCAGATCTGACCCCATACCAACTGACATCGTAACATTTGGTAACCAATGGTATTTTAAATAAAAAGGATTAGATAACAGATAAACTGTTTTGTTTTAACTTCACAACATTATTGCACAACAATATGTTAGTTATGTAAAGTTATTTGCATGAGTGATTATAAGTCTTGTGACGGTTTAGTCCGTAGATAACAGACCTCGTCATAATAAACCAAATCTGTTATAACAAATAAAGATTAACACTGATAACATCTAAACACTATGATCTCCAGAAGGTGTGGCCTGCTGGTGGATTAAAAAAAAAGAAAAAAAAAAGTTGAATCCTCAACTCAAACTTTAAAAAGTTTTAATTTCAAAATGTAACAATTACATCAGTCATCCACGTCGCTAATTTGACTCGGTTTCAGTTGTAAATTGTCAAAAGTAAAGGATGGAGGGATGCTGCAATCTGATTGGCTCAACTGGGATCACGTGAGTAAACAGCGGCCTGAATACCTCGGACTTTCAGTCATGGTTTAGTTCTTCAGAAAGTCAAATTAAACCAGATAAAGAGCTATATGTAAGATTAAATGTCAAGAAAACATCCTACACAAACAAAGAATGGGTTTAATTTTTCTATTAAGTTATAACACCTGCGTGAGGTGACGTTTTTCTAAAGACTGAATGCACCCCTGTCCCCTTCTGAATAACATCTGATGTAGTCAACACTTCATTTTATTACTAATCAGATGGATGAGCAGGTTCTGATTTCAGAAGAAGACACAATCATCCCATTAGCACCAAATCAGGTAAAGGAAAAGTGGCTAATTAGCATTTTCTTCTTCTTTTTCTTCCCCACTTGCTTAATAAAACCCAGTCAGCAGCAGTAAATCTGATAAATATGTTAGGCTGCTTTTAGGGGGAGAAAGTTCATTCATTTTATTTTGTTTCAACCTGCACCCTCCTAGAAATGTGTCCACAGATTCAGGCCACGTTTCCACATAGCCGAGTATTTCCAAAAACGGATATTTCCCCCTCTACGTTTTGAAAAATACCATCATTTACACGAACCCGCATAAATACGCTGTTAAGGTGCTATGAGCAGCCAAACCTACAGGGGGCAGTGTAACGAGAAGATAAAGTCATGCTAGCCAATCAGAATCCTGGAAAAAAAACTCAACAAATGACACGAGTAACTTCCAGTTACTTCCAAGATGAACGAGAGTCTTTCGTTTGGAGTGACAGAGAAGGAGTTACTTTTAAATCTGACTTTAGAAAATAAAACAGGTAAAATACAAGAAAATATTGACGGTGGCCAAACACATTGTAAACACAGGTCGAACTCATGACGCTGGTGAGAGTTTTTGCAAATCTCCACTTTGGCCGGAGTTTTCAGAAATGATTGTTTTTGGTGACTTTGAGCTTAATTTTCGTGTAAAAGAACGGCCAAAACGCATGAAAACACCACCGTTTTTGCTACGTGTAAACTGGGCCTAAAAAGCAAGAAAAAAGAAAGTTCACTTTCAAGGGTCCCAAACGACTCAATCGGTGACCTTTTGGTTTTTGTTCTGACTTTCATCTCTTCATCTATAGTCCAGGTCCTTCAAACGCTCCAGCCCCGGCACGCGGCCCCGCATCCACACATTAATGAGTCCGTGTCCTCGCCGAGGAGAGGAAGCGCCAGATGACAGTGAAAACGTGACCTTGGTCAACAGGAAGCTGTTCAACACTTCGCCTCCGGGGGGGAGGGAGGGAGGGGATGGATATCCCCATGAAGGCTCTTTTCATGTGTAAAAGTTAAAAGAACCCAAATCTTTTAACTTGCAAATGAGTAAATATCAGTTGACTTTCAAGAGTAGAATACCAATTAAATCCTCTGTTAGCAACTTTAATGTAAATGAGGCTGTTTTGAGAAGCAAAAGCCAGTGGGAAAATTAGCGTTTTTGTCTAATTAACACAATTTATGAATCCTGCGCTCAACGCTGACTCCCACTGGGAGGAAAATATCCCACGAAGCACCAAAACAGTCCTTTTATTCTTATTCCTTTCAACTCCACTTCATCTCTGTGCACACGGCGAAACTTTGTCAGACTTTGTTTTTTACCAAATTTGATTGATGTTGCCGGCACAAATAATTTCACTGATGCACAGCTGGATTGAATCGGCACACAAACAAGACAGCCCAAGAAAGTGTCTCAAGACGGCAATAGCCAACTTTTTATTATTTATTCCATATACCAGATCAGTCCATCAGTAGCAGCCTCACAGGGTACAAAATGTGCTTTTCCTGACTTTCAAGGGCTTAAAATGGACTTAAACTGTAATATATCCAGTTTTCAGACCACCCAGCTGTCACTTTAAGAGGTGCACCATTGATCAAGCAGAGAATAAACATTTTAAAAGAGCACTCATACCAAGAGTTTCCAGAGATTTTGTTCAAAACTACTTTCTGCTTACATCAGCATTAACTACATCTGCAGATGTCTCCGTGAGTCCAGAACAATCCTGCCTCAAACGCAGCAGCAACTCGTCTACTGATGGAAAGGAACCATTCCTACATGCATGTTTCACTTAATGTGAATAAAGTCACTACTTTCTTGATGAGCAGCAGCTAAACCGGACTTTAGAGTCGGAGTAGAAGAGGTTTCTCCGACTTCAAACTTCAGACTAGGAAGTTGGAAAGTCTAATTTACAAATAAAAATGTAAAGCATCATAAATACACTGGGAATAAAAGTTGCAGAAAGTAATCCTGTCTTGAGCTGGTCGTCAGTGGTATCAGCATTCATTTATAACAACGCTGTATGCAATATTTAACATTTACAAACCACATGTGTGTTTACTGTGAAGCACTTTGTGATTCTTCTCTTGAAAGTAGGCCTATGTTGAAAAAATCGATTTTCCGATTCTAAATCGATTCTCATATTAATTCCTAAAAATCGATTCTTTTTTTTCTTTTTTTGGGGGGGGGGGGGTGTTTCTTTTATTTATTTTTGTATTTTTTTTTTTTATCATTACATTACAACTTTTGGTTATTTTTTTGTTTATGCCCAAAAAAGGAATGTTTTGTTGGACACGAGAATAACTGGTGCCATGTTTTTGCCTTTAAATATGTTTAAAGGTATGAAAACATTAAAGTGTTAGGTTATAATTGCATAAATTGTCTATATTTCATTACTTTATATACTGTCTTGGGGTTACATTTGCAAAAAATGCTAAAAACCAAATGCTCAAAAATTAAAAACCAAAATAGACCGAAAATGGAACAAATAAAAACAGAATGTGGGAAAAAATAAAACCGATTTCATCCGTCTCTGTTTCCTCCCTGGATCTGTTTGGTAATTCTGCACCAAGATGTTTCTGAAAGCAGTTCTATCAGCATTCTGGGAGCTGATTGGTCCTTACAGCATCATTAGCTGCAATACTTGCTGTTTAATCTCAGTATAATACTAGTAGTAATATGTTGCATAACTACACAGTCATAGAATTCATGCAACAGCTCAAAAAACTGTTTTAATAACACTAACCCAAATCAATATCGGAATCGAATCGGATCTAATCAAATCTTGATAATCGATTCTGAATCTTAAGAATCAGAATCGAATCGATTCTTGACATTTGAATCGATCCCCAGCCCTACTTGAAAGGTGATTTTACTTACTTACCTAACTTTCGTCTACAGATTAAAAGTAAACAGTATGATGTGCATGTCTGCCTTTAAGTGAATAAAATGTGAAACTGGCTCAGCGTTTCCTTGCAGCCATGTAGGAGTCTGAAGTCGGAGCAGGTGAGGGTTCTTCATCTCTCCAAGTTGGAATTTCAACCTCAGGCGGCGTTCCAACTAGGAATTAAGGCTTTTCTCCCACTACGGGAGTTTTAACCTGCCAGTGTTCATGTAATAATCGCTTGGGGGGTCTGGTTCTGGTATCTGGAAAGACTTGACTAGACAACTTGTGTTGTAATAGATGCTATATAAATAAAAATTAATTGCACTCAAAAAATCCAGCTATGAATACAAATGGCTGCACAATGGGAACATGAATACCAGACACCCACCAATGCTGTGGTATTTACCTCATATAAACACGGAGCAACATATTTTGTCTATGCCTGAGTTAATGTGAATAAAGTTAGATGCTCCTCTTATAATCAATACAATGAGTTCAGGGTTTCATTTCTATTCAATTTTTCAATATATATTCAATTCAATTTTATTGATATAACGTCTATTACAAGAGACCCAGAACATGACCATGACCATTTCCTAGGCACAGAAAGTCATGTTGGATTCTGAAGTCGGGGTATGCAAGGTTACTTTAACTTTCCAGATGACAATTACAACCTCAGGGGGTAAAAATGAACAGAAATGGAGTGCATCATGAATATAGGAGTATTTACTGCAAAATAGTGCCGTCTCGAGCTTGAACCATTCTGTCTGACTTCAAGGGTTCAATTGAAAATTAACAGAGACTCAGCATTTCAGACACCTGAATACAAATAGATCAAAAGTACATTGTTAATTTAAACTTTTGAAAGTCTTGAGCTGGGGGTATTTCTTTGCTGCATTTTATGATAATTATGATGATATGCGAATAAATACTAAGTTAACTGAGTCAGATAGCATCTACGTCTAATCCATACCTGTCAAGTCCCCTGTTTTAGGAGTATTTTACCCTCTTTTCCGCCATACTCCAGTATTAGTATTTTCCTGTAAATTTCCCGTTTTATTATATACTGTAATCATTTTTAAACTGCAAACTGAATTGCCACTAACCTCGCGAGAACTGCCCTCTGCTGTAGCCTGGGTGGCAGTTCTCGCGAGGTTAGTGGCGACAACGGGAGCAAACTCAGAAAAACAGATCAGGGATGGATGGATGTAACCATAGAGAAGACATTTCTGCCAAAAAAAGCGAAGACTTTGTTTAAATATCTCTAAAAATGGAAGACCAAATTTACTTTCCTAAAGAGGAGATACAGAAACATGCGTCTGTGTCATCAGACATTAATGCCAGAGAGCCACATGTGTGAACATGTAAATGTTTCACTTGAAGACAATCGAGAGCTGCGTCCAAAATCCCATATTTCCACCATAATGAGTAGCAATAACAGTATGTGAGATTTTTTAGTGCGTCCGAAACATTAGTACGTACACAATAGTATGCGCTATCCATACTCATTCCGGAGAAATGTATTAGTATGGATTGATGGACACTAGCTAAGCAGAAACTTCCCACAATGCAATGCAGTGGTGTTTGGTTGCTAAGTGATACGTATATGTCATAAGTGTAATATTAAGTATAACAATATTATTATATAACATTAATATTATAATATTGGTATATAATAATATTATATGATGTCATCTTGTTTGGCCAGAATAAACAGGAAAGAGCGTAGCGCTGCTGCTACTGCTGCTGTGACAGGAGTTGTTACCATGGTAACAACTCCCCCTCCCAACGGCAGGAAGTGCCGTGTGTCTCTGAGTAGTACGTCTGATTAATGCAGACTACTGATATTTACTCAAAAGTGTACCGAACTAAAGTATACTTTTTAAGTATATACTGTTTAGTATGGCATTTCGGACGCACCGAAGGTGTATATAAACTGAAAATATTTAAAATAAATAAGTGTGCCTTAATTCACTATTGTGTTTTCATTTAGGTTCTATTATAGGAATTACATACATAGGAATGTCCTCAGCATTTCAGTCAACAAAGATAGGAGCACATAATTGTAGTTTGTAAGTGCTGGACAGGTAGTTATATTGGATTTCTCGTAGATCTGTCTTATAATGTAAGATACTGGACCTTAGTTGGGCTGGTGGGACAGCGGTGGAACATTTTCCGTATTTTTAAATCCAAAACTTGACAGGTATGGTCTAATAAAAAACATTAACTAAAAACATTACTGTTTACTGAAGCGTACTCCTAAATTAAATACTTACCTGCTGTGCTCTACTGCCCTTATTTTTAACCACTGGTGCTTTTTATTATTTTACCTCTTTTCTTATCATTTTATTTCATGTATTTGTTATTTAAGCATACTCTTAAATTAAATACTTTGTGCAAACCGCGAATGAGATGTGTACCTGCTGTACTCTACTGCCCTTAGTTTTCAGCAACTTGTGCTTTTTATTATTTCACTTTCTTTTCTTATCATTTTATTTGTTATTTACTGTTTAATTATGTCTTACCGCTTTTAATGTAATTTAATGTAAAACACTTTGAATTACCTTGTGTTGAATTGTGCTACGTCTTCTCTCTGGTTACATCCATCCATCTCTGATCTGTTTTTCCGAGTTTGCTCCGGTTTGCTCCCGTTGTTGTCACTAACCTCGCGAGAACTGCTACACAGGCTGCAGCAGGTGGCAGTTCTCGCGAGGGTAGTGACAATTCAGTTTGCTGTTTAAAAATTATTATATTTTAAAACGGGAAATTTACGGGAAAATACTAATAGGTAGGAAGACAGCGGAAGACAGGTAAAATACGGTAGTTTCCCGCCCAAAACGGGAAACTTGACAGGTATGGACATAGATGCTATCTGACTCAATTTTTTTTCGCATATCATCATAATTATCATAAAATGCAGCAAAGAAATACCCCCAACTCAAGACTTTCAAAAGTTTAAATTAACAATGTATTTTTTATCTATTTGTATTCAGGTGTCTGAAATGCGGAGTCTCTGTTAATTTTCAATTGAACGCCGCTTGAGTTCAGACTTCCTAATCAGGAATGCCAATCCTTGTTATGATTTATTACTGATAAGGCGAGGTAGCGCTGGCAATGGTTCATGCTTGAGACGGCACTATTTATCAGTAAATACTCCTATATTCATGATGCACTCCATTTCTGTTCATTTTCACCCCCGAGGTTGTAATTGTAACCTGGAAAGTTAAAGTAACCTTGCATAGCCCGACTTCAGAATCCAACGTGACTTTCTGCGCCTCAGAAATGGTCATGGTCATGTTCTGGGTCTCTGGAAAGCGCCTAGAGATAACTTCTGTTGTAATAAACGTTATAAATAAACAGAGGTGTCAAATAACGAAGTACAAATACTTTGTTACCTTACTTAAAGGAGCTTGAGGCTCCTTTTAAGAAATGAGACTCTCTAACGCCACCCTTCACCACGACGGCCGTCGGGGGTACTGCAGCCAACAGTGAAGCCGGCACGGGAAAACGGGGAGAACGCGCATGCAGCATCATGTGACGTCACATCCGCAGGACAGCGCGGGAAATTCGGGACCGAATTGCAGCACATTTTGCAGCACACAGCCTGTTCAAGGAAAAGGAGAGATACACTAGAGGATCATTCTTTTGGGTTTGGAACGCTTCATCTGACATTATTACTAGAAAACTTAAAATGTATACAGATTTTTTTCATAAATCTAGCCACAATCCGGCCTCAAGCTCCTTTAAGTAGAAATTTTGGTTATCTATACTTCACTGGAGTAATTATTTTTAAGATGACTTTTTACTTTTACTCCTTACATTTTCACGCAAATTATCTGTACTTTTTACTCCTTACATTTTAAAAAACAGCCTTGTTACTCTATTTCATTTCGGCCTTTAAAAAAAAACTATCCAGTTAAATTGCTCCATCCGGATAGAGTGAATTTGGTTGTGGTTGTTTCAGATGTTCTTGTCCAGTTTTGTTCTTACATCCGTTCCCTCAGATTCCTGCAACTAAACTTGGATGTACATTCCAATAAAGGTTAGGATAAATGATAACATGCCTCTGAAGTTTGACTTTTTGCACCATTACAATATAGGCAACTATAGTCATCATATCTTCTGCTCTCTTAAACACACGTTAATGCTCAATAGTACACATATATGGTTCTTTAATATATTTGCATTATACTAAGATGCATTCATTTTCAATGGCTTTTATCCTTAATGACTTTTTTCCCCCTTACATTACTTTTACTTTTATACTTTAAGTAGTTTTGAAACCAGTACTTTTATACTTTTACTTGAGTAAAAAACTTGAGTTGATACTTCAACTTCTTCAGGAGTATTTTTAAACTCTTGTATCTATACTTCTACCTGAGTAATGAATGTGAATACTTTTGACATGAACTTGTCGGCACTACCTGTAACGGGGTCCGTGTGGGACTACATCTCCCATGATGCCCCGCGGCCCGCCCCGCATACCTCCAGTCTCCTCACGCCTCACGCTGCGGGGATCCGCACCAGTTCCCCAGCAGCCGCGGCGACGCGCCCCGCACTGAAGTTTGCTCTCAGGAATGGAAAAGTTTCAGAGCGACGTCGTCCTTTTACGTTTCAACAAAACCCGAAAGGATTGGAAATAACTATCGACCAGGTGGATAAAACCAGCGCTGGGGGATTTGTGTGTTTTTAAAGGGCTTTTTTCCCTCACTTTGGAGCGGAGAGGAGAGAGCTCAGCCCGGGAGGAGAGATGAGTGTGTGGCTGGCCGCCGTGCTGCTGCTGTTGGCGGGGCCGGAGCCGGGCTGGAGCTCCGGGGGCTGGAGCTCCGGGGCCGGGGCCGAGCCCAGGACCTGCCCCGCGCCCTGCCGCTGCTCCGGGGAGCTGCTGGACTGCAGCCGCCTCAGGAAGGGCCGGGTCCCGGACCAGATCCCCGGCTGGACGGTCCGACTGTGAGTCCTTTAATACATGTGATTGTGGCAGAGTTTATTCACACCTCAAGAGTTATACATTCTTACTTTTTACTTAGAATATTAAACTGAAGGACGGAAAAAAATCACACCATAGACTTTGATTTGATTTTTTGATTTGATTTGATTTGATTTTGTACATGTAAAAAAAAGACAATTCAAGAGAAAATAAGAAAACAAAACAAAGAATTTCATACTTTAACAATTGATATCTTAATTTACATGTGCAAAAAGGAGTAGGAAGAAGTGTAAACTTATTTAATCCTACCCCCATTATAAATACTCACACACTTACCTATACATACACACAATACTTTGTATTAACTTGATTGAAATATTTTACTATAAACCTTTTTTGGGGCATTTTTAGCCAAGTCAACACCTGATTGCAAACCTATTACATTAAAAAAGTTTTGATTTATTGTTGTTGTCTTTTAAAAGCACATGCCGTGGTTGTAGGTGCAGATGTTGCTGGTGTAAACAGCTGTATGAATGTAACTGTTTATATTATCGCTGTTCCATTGGGCCATCGGATATTTGAAGTTAAAACACTAGTTATTACTACATTACACCTTCAGTGATCGGTGCATGTGTTCAGTCTCCAGGTAGTTTAGTTTCTCTCTGTTATTTCCAGATTTTGAGGCCTCCAGTGTGCGTAAGGCATAAATCAGATGCAGGTTATGTGCAGCGTTGAACCGTTTCCTGGAGTCAAACCTGCACCAGAACAACTGCAAATGCTGCTCTCTTTACTTGTAATTGTTCTCAGCGGACTTTTATGGGCCCACTTTGAGCTGTAGTACTACTCTCCTCCTGCCCCGGCCCGACTCCACGCCTGGCTCGGAGGCCGGCCCTGCTGCTCAAATCACTTTTTCTCCTGCTGAAATGTGCTGCTCTGGAAAGTTGGAGGCTGCCAGAGAAAACAGACCCAGCCTGAGTCTCATAACCAAGGACTGGTCTTCCAAAGAAAATGAAGGGGGGAGAGAAAGAGAGAGACACAGAGAGAGAGAGGTTCCACCGAAGGGGGGAAAAATTCATTTCACTCTGGCATGCTAATTTACGAGTGACTCTCCAGCACATCTTAAACCCCTTAAACCGCCCGGGTCTTTGTTTTCCAGCACCCCATTATTTCTGCTGAATTAGCAGCGGCAGAGCCAGCAGCGGTGCTGATGGAGGAGGAGCGTGTGGGGTTTAGTTTGGAGGAAAGGGGGATGGAGGAGGGAGACGAGTGGAGCATGAAGACAGGGGTGTCTCAGTTTGTCCGGGGTTGGGGAAACGGGATCAAGACTAACATTCATTTATGAATTTGGACTTTAGTGGCGAATTTAAAACTCTCTGATAGTTTTTTTTACTCTTGCAAAGTGAAAACATCATAGGAAGTATATCATAAACGTAACTAAAGAAAAACTTTAGTGACTAAATTAAAGCAGATTTAGTCTTCATTAATGTAAAAGCTTGCAATTAGGGTGTTTTCCTACAAATATTTGGATAAAGGTGAAATACACCACTTACATGTTGATCCATTTAAAGAAAAAAAACAACTAGATATTTAAAAAACAAAGGGCTAAAGGATAAATGTGTGTAAAAACTTACATGTTTAAGTGTTTTTAGAAGTTTCTTAAGTAAATATCTGTAAGCTCGTGTCCCTACATTTAAAAGATACATAATCTGCCCTTTTTTCCACACATTTAAACCATTTCCTGAAGTGTGTGTGAGAAGTTTTGGTCAGAAATACCACAGAGGCGCTCCAGCGTCAGCGCTGGCCCCTCCCCGGGTTACGAGGGGGCCGGGCCAGCCGTGCGTCTTTTCTTTCCAAATCTGTGCTCCAGCTTTGTGCTACTCCAGAGGGTGGTAATGTTTTTGCTCTGATCTGGAGCTGTGATGTCACAGATGCCCTGCAAGTCTCAACTGCGATTAGGCTTGTGTTTCTTTGTTTCTTCAGGTTTTAACTGACTTTTTCACTTCAAACACTCAAACATATATTGCTAAACAGAAACAAGGTAGTCTCTAGTAGTCTCAAAAACTTCAATTATAAGTTTGAATCACCATGGTAACTTACATTTATGTTCTTACAATGAATATGGGCCAAAAATTGCGGCTTCATTTGCTTTTCTCCCTTTGTGGGGACGTTGCTGACAGCTCCTGCAGCCCGGAGACTCGTCCATTCATTGGCTTTTCAGCGTTTGATAATAGAAAGCTGTGGCGTTTTCACCCGGGCAGCCCGAGCAGCGCTCTGCGTGTTATCTCGCTCCACTCAGAGCCTGCTTTGTGAGGGAAATGGAAGTGTAGGGGCTACTCAGGGTTTATCTGAGGAGTATGATAGGACACCTTTCCCATATGGCTCGCAGGGCTGGAGTTACAACAACAACAACAACACTTAGCTGCAGGCCGGGAGAGAGAGGGGAGACGAGGGGGGGGCACGGCTTTAGAGAGGCAAGTAAAACTCTGCTTGAGTGGTTCGTGAAACTTTCCAGCAAAGAACAAAAACAGGCCCGAGAAATATCCAGCAGGGGTGTTTCAGATGTTTGAAAGGCGTCCCTCTCGCTTTTCCCGGCATTGTGAATACATTACCAGTTGTTAGGTTTTCCCCTCCTCCCCGGGCTCCTTGATGGATTCCAGATGAGGGAGGTAAGGAGGGAGGAGGAGGAGGAGGGGGAGGTGTAAAAAAAAAAGTGTCTGGCACCACAGCGTTGATCATGCGCAGCAGCGGCAATAACTCCCCGGCTTTATGGCGCATGAGGCTCTGCTCGCCAGACCTCGCGAGCTGCTTTTCAGGCTCGTTTTCCTGAAAAAAAAAGAAAGAAAAAGAAGGGAAAAAAACGGGCTGCGAGTGCAGCAGTCTCACCCCCAGTGAGCTGCAGCCAAGACTGCTTCAGACGAGTCCAAGACCAGACTCTGCTGAGCCTCAGCCAGGTCCAGATCCAAAGAAGGCTCAGACGAAACCAAAACAGGCAGCAGATCTGATTGAGCAACATTCAAGTCCTAAACGGATAATAAGCGGCCTTCGTGCGCATACTTCTGAAACACAAACGGCCGCGCCGAGCACAAATATGATGAAGTTTCCAAACAAAACGTGCAAAAAACCCACCAGCAGCTCCGGCTGGTGGATGTTTTTGAGGTTTCGTACACCAGCAATTATCAATGAGAAACAAGTTCTGATACAACTAGGCCTGGCGTGCAGGTTTGTTAGCATTTGAGCCGGAATAGAAATGTGACTGATTTGGGTCCAGACTCCTGAAGGATGTCTGAAGACGTCTCTCTTTCCCCCTCTCCGTCCGTCAGCCTGTCTGCTCTGGTCTGGGCAGAGGGCTGGGCAGGAGTCGTCTCCTCTGAGTTACAACAGTTCATTTGATGTGAAGCGTTTAGCTGGCCTTGGTGCCGCACCAACACACCACGGTTTGGGACTCGGGGACTGGACTCCACGCTGACCTTTGGTGACAGCATCCCAGCCGTAGACCTCACTTATTTTTCTTTCGTTTCTCTTTTTTTAGCAACCCTTATTTATTTAATATCGTACACTGTACTGGGACTTTCCCAAATACCGTTTTAGGGCTCCGGAGCTTCGGGAGAGATTTCGTTGGCAGCTTTGTCCTAGCACTTTAAATTAAGATCTATAACACTTATTGGTCATTTACACATTATCTGCTATAATAGATCACACATATATATATATATATATATATATATATATATATATATATATATATATATATATATATATATATATATATATATATATATGTGTATGTATATGTACACACACATACATTTATTTATTTATATACATACCGTACATATACAGTATATATGTGCATTTGTGTACATATATATGCATGTGTGTGTGTATATATATTCAATTCAATTCACACTTTATTAGAGACCCATCTCGAGAAGAGGAGAAGAGGTACGATACAACATACACAATATAAAAGACAACAACAACCACAATACAGAAGACTTAAAAATAACAGTGACACAAAAAGAAAACGGTGTCACTGTATGTGTGTGTGTGTATGTATGTGTGTATATATATATATATATATATATATATATATATATATATATATATATTAGGGGTGGGTTAAAAATATCGATATACCGATATTTCATCGATATACATGTGTAGGAACGATTATCGATACATAAATCAAAGTATCGATTAAAAAAAAAAAAATAATAATAATTTTTATTTATTTTTTTTTAATCCCGATTTTTTCCCCCCATTTTATCACCCAGTGCTCCATCCTAAGTTAGTCCTGGGCATTGCTCCCTCTAACAGCCCCAGGAGGCCCTGCACTGAGCTCAAGTCTCCTCCTTACTTGAGGAGTGAGCAGGCTGCTTCTTTTCACCAGTCAGGGTGGAGCTTCTCTGGCCGGACGTAGAGATGGAAGGATCACGTTATTCCGTTATTGTAACTAGAATATCGATATCCAATCGTATCGGAAATCGTATCGTCTTGGGACCTAGTGTATCGGAATCGTATCGTATCGGGAGGTCAGTGATGATACCCAGCTCTAATATATATTACATATTTATAAATGTTGTAGTTGAGCTGTTTCCTAAAGCGATAAAAAAATAAATATTCAGATACCAAAAATAATAACCAAATGTCTAAGAAAGTACAAATACTGGTATATCTGGGTGTTCATGTCCGGCCACATCGTACTACATCGTGTTCTCTGGTGTGATTCCTGTTACTTTGCTCTACTTTTGATGATCACGCTGTTTCAGCTCCATAAAACTGAACTTGACGTTATGTTTGTTGTTGTAATCACTGTGTAGACGCAGGTGGAAGACGGGAGCGTTTAAAAACTTCAGCGTATGGCATGTGCTTCTCCATTTTTGTTTACTCTCCCTTTTTTTCCTTTCACAGGGACCTGAGCCATAACAAACTGCAGTTTCTTGGCAAGACCCTGTTTTCCAAAGTACAGCATCTAAGAGAAATGTGAGTGTTCTCAGTCCGTGTTCAAGTAAATACAAGTTCCCCTGTTCATCTGTGTCCTGCAGACGATTAACTCTCCTTTCATCTGTCTCTTTCTCAACATAAAGAAAGCTCAATCACAACGAACTGGAGGATATTCCGGATTTGGGTCCCTGCGCCTCAAACATAACGACTCTCATTCTGTAAGTACTGCTTCTTTTCCACCGTGTCGCTTGTCCGGGTTCCCGCCTCGGCCCGCTCTGGTGGGCGATCCTTCGCCGCGACCGTCGCTACGTGCTTGGTAGCGGCCCCCGCCCTCCGTCTGGAGAGCAGCCCGTTCCTAACTGAGCCGGTTCCCAGACGGAGCAGTCGGGGACATGGCGGTCGGCCCCAGACGGGTCAAGTGTTCGGGGACTCATGTCATCAGCAGGGATGGAAATGTTTTGTTTGGTGGCGTTGGCTGCCATTGGTGTATTTTTAACCTCGAGGCAGTGACGGGACACTTGGAAGGAGAGAAAATCTGTCACACTAGTATAAACAAATTACTAATTTTGTGGCCGTTTTTCATTCGGCCTGTTATGGGACTTGGAAATAAAAAGTGGCAGATCAGGGTTTTTATTAGCAGCGGATCAAAAAAAGCATATATTCAGCCATGTGATCATTTGGAATATTTTCTCGTCTCCACAACAACGCTAGCAGATGAAGCATTTGCAGTATCGTTTGCCTTCTGTGGCACATCTTTGAAAACCACCCAACACACGGGGGGAAGAATGTGCCCGACTCTCAGCTCAGTGAGGAAGACTCTTTATCAAGCCCCGACACGATGGTGTGCGGCTGCCGCAGGGCGCACGGCCCTCAGCCAGTCAATCGACAATTTGTTTGAAGGTTTAACGCAGGCGTGTCATCTGCAGCTACAAGTCTGCTCTAAGCGCAGAAACGTGAGCAGCACAGTACCCACCCCCTTCCCCCTCAAAGCGTTTTATTATTTGTTCAAAATTCTCTGTCGTGTCTCACATGGTTGGCTTTAATGATTCTTTAATGCCCGTAGAGATGAGAGTTGTCCGGGCTCTCCGGGCTCTCCCAGCTGTCCTAGCTCTCTGGGCTATCCATGCTCTCCGGGCTATCCGGGCTGTCCGAGCTCTCCGGGCTGTCCGGGCTGTTCAAGCTCTCCGGGTTATCCGGGCTGTCCGAGCTCTCCGGGCTGTCCGGGCTGTCCGAGCTCTCCGGGCTGTCCGAGCTCTCCGGGCTGTCGGGGCTGTCGGGGCTGTCCGAGCTCTCCGGGCTGTCCGGGCTATCCGGGCTGTCAGGGCAGTGAGACTACAGAATTCTGGTTCCGATGTTCCAGTTTTTCATTGACTGAGACAGAAAGAGACAATTTACACTCAAAATTAAAACAAATAAAATCTGTCAAACCTTGTAGAGACTACATTAAGAATCCCTTAAAGCGAAGGTTTTTAATATGCTGACACAATTTCCTGTGGTCTTAATGAAATGTCTGTGACATGTTTTGATAAAAAATACCAGAAAGATCCAGTATAACATCTGGATTTACAACTGAGTCGTTACAGCTCTGTTCATAGCAGACACAGTTTCATTGTTTTATTTGAAATCTGACGCAATTACCTGAAATTTTAATCAAATGTCTGTCACATATATATATTTTGCTCTAAGTCGCACAGGAGTACAGTACGAAAGCATTCGTGCCTGTTTAGGGGTTGGAGTGATATTCTTATTTAATCTCCACCCCTTTTCTACGTGGGGTGTGTCCAATGTTGCCAGTTGTACGATAATTATCGCGTTTTTACGATAATGTCAATCTATGTAAGATGCATAGTTGAAAATGAACTATAATTTCACAATGCCTCTCAAAAAGCGAGTATTTTTCACAACAATTATTCACTATTAGTCTGATTTGGAGTCAACAGGTTAATTTGTTCGTAATTGATCTGATGTTTTGAGTTACCGTATTTTCACGACCATATGGCGCACCGTGTGAAAAGGCGCACCCTCAGTTTTGTGTGTCATTTTAGGTTTTAAAACACACATACGGCGCACCGACCCAAAAGGCGCCGTCTACAGAGACGGAGCTGCACACACGGGCGCTGCAGAACACACACACAAGAGTGCTTATTTAAAAATAGAGCGGAAGCAAAACTTAGTTTGATTGTATTTTATTTCACTTTACACATCAAGCAAATCCTTAAAAGTCTTCATCTTCTGTTTCCGCATTAAACAGCTCAGTGGATGGTCTCATTCACGTCGCAACTCACGGGGGCTTCACCCGCCCCCTTCTCTTTTTACCGTTCTCATGGTGGCCGGCCTCACATTACCGTAATTCGGGTAATAGACACGGCGCACCGTTTCATAAGGCGCCCAGCACATTTAAAAAAAAAAAAAAAAAAAATTATGTGCGCCTTATGGTCGCGAAAATACGGTAGTTTTTATTATCCTTCATTGTGGCCCTTCAACTCATCAGAATACTTGGTAAACTTGTTTCTCATCTCATGTCGTCGATGTAGCGTACAATACTTTTTGTGAAAGATGATAGTTTCAGACTGGCTGTACGATAATTTGGTTTTGGGTATCTGGAAACACTGGGCGTGTCTTTCCCAGCGTTAAAGCTTTGTGCTACCCCTTTAAACACGGACGGGCAGCATTTAGCTTTCATGCTCCAGAGACCTGGAACAATCCTCCAGAAACCTGCAGGAACGCTGAAACCCTCATTTTTTTCTTTCTTTCCCTCTTTACTTTTTAATGTTTTCACTATTAAAGCACCTTGAATCACCTTGTTGCTTGAATGTTTTATACAAATAAACTGGCCTTGCCTTTAAGAGGAGCCGTAAATGCAGCATGATGGGAAGTTGACGGGATATAACAACAGGAATGCTGGGTAATTCCACTTCAGTCTGGATCTGTAACCTGTAAAAGTGATTTTTCTTTTCTTTTTCATTGACTGACGTGCGTGTCAGGGTTGTGTTGTGTCAGGGTGTTGACTTGTTTGTGTCTTCAGACACCAGAATATATGTTAGAAAGCACAAAGGGTGGGTGTTAGCCAATCCTTCCGTTGAAATCCCTCATACAGCTTTATGTTACGCATTTTGGGGGTACAGCAACTACAGATGGAGATCCAGAAATTGTACTCTGATCCGAGTCCCTTAAGTACCTGCTACGTTGAAACATCTCACTGATTGGTGTATTTTTTTTTTATGTTTTCGACACCAAACAACGAGACAGGGTTGTTTTTGGTTAGGAAGTCGCCTCAAACACCCAAGCATAAGCTAAGTATAGAAACACAAGTTGGGATATTTCCCACCTTAAATGGTCAAATGAATCTAAAGGACTAAAAATTGAATAAAAGGGTGAAGATTCACACTTGGTCTCACATGTTTCCTTCGCTGGATTCCACCTTCCTTCCTTTCCTTTTCTCTTTTTTTTTTTTTTTTTTTTTTTTTCATTTTTCCCTCCAGTGAAACATTTTTCCAGAAACCCCCCCTTCCCAACCCCACCTTCAGTTTCACGGAGCTGGGAGGGCTGCAAAGACGAAGGAGAAAAAAAAAAGCCTCGGGGTATCAAATAGCACTTATTCAAACAGCCAGTCAGACATAGCGGCAGCTCTCGCCGACTCTCTTGACCTCGCAGCTCGGAGTAAAAACAAACGGCAAAACCCTGCAGCTGGTAGTAATCGAGTTGTGATCATCTTAATTAATTGAACAATTTCCTAGGAATTCACGGAGGGGGCCAGACCCCCACCGCCACCAAATCCCTCTGCATGTGTTCGGGGAGGGTTCAACAAATGACCAGAGAGATCCCAGGTCGGATAAGATGCTCTCGGAATATCGGCAGAGACCTGGGACCCGGCTGAGGATGGAAATCACAAACCAAAACAGGAGCGATTATAATAATCCGCCGTGACATTTGCATAATAAATATGCGTGCGATAAGGAGCCGGCGAGGGCTGCTGCTGCTAATAAAAAGGTTTGCTTGCTTTTGAGGAATCGGGTTAAAGTTTAGTCTGTTGAGAAATCCCCGGGGTCGACGGCTGGAGTCACAATAGCTTTGATCGATTACCGCTGCAGCTCGGGGTTCGAGCCAGTTCCAGCCGGCGTGTTTAGATGATGAGCCACTTGAGTGAGATATGCGCGGGGGTTTTAATACGGCGTCTCGGCAGCGAGCGCAGCGCTGGTTTTCATTACAGGCGCCACGGCGGGGGGAAAGAATCGTCAGATTGCATCTAAGAACTCTGTTCTTTTTCTGATAGGAAAAACCACACTGACACACACACACTCGGCAGAGAAACAGTGGATCCATAAGTCCAGATTTCAGCCGTGACGATACCTCAGGCCTCCCATAAAGGGCGGGAGAGCGCCGCGACCACCCTCGCGCCGTAATTACGACAAATTGGATGAACAAATTTCAAGTTGACGCAATTAAAGCGGGACAATACTGGGTGTGTTGTGTGGGCTTGTTGAGTGGCGGCGCAGATGTTCAGGTGCTCGTCTGGGCTTGGACTCGCCCAGCGTTGAAGTTTATAGTTGTTTTATCACTTGACTGAGGGAGGAAAAGGGAGTTATTGGAGCGTATTTGGAGGCATCTCCACCGTTTCCCCACCGAGCCCCTTCCACATGTCCGTGGCCCTACGTTTCCCCCTGAGGAAAACTGGAAGGACTGGTTCTGTCCCGCCGGGCGGCCCACCCTCCCTCGGCGGGCCGGTCGGGGGAACATGTAAACTGAGATCCAGGTGGTGTGCAGCACCTTTGTTTGGGAGCGGAGGGCCGTGGTGCGCGGAGAGCCCTCTGCAAATCTCCCAACAAAAGGCCTCCTTGTGCCGGTTTCATCGTAGAGATTGAGCTGATGTGCTCCACGACGGCCCGCGGCGCTTAATTCACATTTGCTTTTTTTTTAGCGTTATAAGGTTACAATCTCAGCAAATGTTTCAGGAAAGGAGAAACAAAGCATTTGGTCTTTAATAAATGTTCAAATTGGGGCAGTATAAAAACCAACATCACTGTTTCTTGGTTTTCTGTATGGTTTTCGTCAGCTTCTCGCATCATTGCGGAGGAGTTTTGGCTCGCCCTTCTTGACAAAATTGCTTCAACACATTGAGGTTTGTGGGCGTGAATCTGTCCCCCGTTCCAGTCAGGTTGAGGTCTGAATCCCGGTCTGGTTCGCTTGACATCGTCATCCCGCCGCACAGCCCCGTTATCGTTGGGGCGTTTGATATTAGGCAGACGGCCTCACACTTGAATAAAAATGTTTTGATATCCGGGGGAGTTCGTGGTTAAGTCAATAACTGCAAGATGCCCCAATCATCGCCCCTCCACCACCATGCTGGACAGATGTTTTGTGGTTTCTTCATGTAGACTAGAGCTTCACACGTTCTTTTAAACTCCTTTTATCTAACAGTCCTGTCATGGACCTTCACATTCAGACATAGCTCTTGGTTTCTTGGAGTTTCTCGGCCCTCGGATGATTTTTTTTTTTTTTTTTTTTAAAGATTTTTTTCGGCACAGACGCCTTTATTTGAAAGTTCAATGACAGGAAACAACGGGAAGGAGAGGGGGACTGACATGCAGCAAATGGTCCCCGGCCGGGATTCGAAACGGGGTCCACTGCGTATGTGGCATGCGCTCTAACCACTCGACCACCTGCGCGCCGGCCCTCGGATGATTGACTGAAACTGAACCGTCTCTAGCGTTTTCCACTTTTGAGTGAGCTTTCCCGCTGCAGACTGATGAACTCCAGAGTGTTTGGGAGTTCTCCGTGTAACCGTTCCCAGTTGTTTCTCTAAGTTCAGTGCTGATGTCTTTCCTCTGCAACATTGTGTTTAGCCCACCTGAAACCTTCAGACCCGCAAAACCACAGAAACCTCTGCATTTATCAACTAGTTAGGTGTATGTTGTGAGCTGCTACCGCCTCCACCCCCCACACCGGCGATACAGTCTTCCCTTTACCCATAAAGCCCGGCGACGGGCACCGCTGCCCTGCAGAACCTCCCGTCCTCCTCTCAGGTGGAGGATTGTGGCACCGTGTGGAACGATGAATCCCGTTTCCATGGAAACGACTGTGCAAACAGAGAAGGTGTTTGGAAAATGAGTCAGCGGTGGTACGCGGTTCCTTGACTAGTTGAGAGGTTCTGGAGCGCCACGGTCCCGTCTCTCCCTCTCTAAGTACATAAAAAATACATAAATAAATAAAATAAAAACAAGAAACCTGTGACCGGTTCACATATTGACTGCGTTTACACTCAATGCACTCAATAACCCTTTTAAAACCCAAATATTGGCAATAACCCGAATTTGCACGGCCATGTAAACACCAATAACCCCTTTCAATAACCCGAATTTGCTCATATTCTGGTTTTTAAAAACCTGGGTTACTCCGAATATTGGGTCATGTAAACGCCTAACGGAATATCCCCATCAAACGGAACATGAATTTGTTTTCTGCGCATGCTCTGTTCACAAGGAATCCTAGTCTTTTGAGTCCAGGAAGTTCTTATGAACGGCGAAACGCAAGACCACGCCACACTTTTGGAGTGAGGAGGAGACTAATCACTTCATAAATGTAATGAAGGATATGAACATTTCTGCATTTGTAGACGGTAGAAAGTACAGGATAGCGAGATTTACAAGTTGCGCGAAGCAGCATTTGTTTTGAATTTGGATACCGGAAGAAGAAGCGGAAATGACGATAATTGCGTCATCACGTTCTCCGTGCGTCGCTGGTTTGATCCAGATATCCCAAATGATTAATTACCATGTAAACGCAATATTCCAAATTATTCAGTAACCAGAATATTAGCAATAACCCGAATTTTGACTGCATGTAAACGTAGTCAATGATGACTGATCTCTCGGTGACACCTGGCAGCCTGGGTTCTGCAGGAGAGCTAAACATCCCAACATCCCCGGGCAGCAAGGTGCATCAGGAGGAGCCATTGTAACCGTGGCGATGAATGCTGAAAACGGGGCCTGTAGTCTGGCGCTGGAGGCCCGTCCCCCCCCCTCCCGTCCACTCTCCCCGCCGCCGAGTCCCGTGCACAAAGAGGGCACTGTACAGGGTCTGTTTATAACTAAGCAGTCCCTGCTCTGCAATTTAGGAGGCGTGCAGCTCAGGAAATTGCTGGCCTCTGCCGAGGCATGCTTTCACTGAAGGAATGGCATTCATCAGCCAAGTAATTGGTGGGTTACTTTTTTAAATACCTTGTTGGTAATTACCTTATAAACAGAGCAACACATCGCTAAGCCCAAAGGTTGTTTGCTGCGACGAACGGCGACATTAATCATATTCAGCAATTTGTTTGGCTGTTATGGACTGTGAGTGCAGCGTCAGCGCAGACGAAGAGAGTCAGACAGGGAAACCTCGTATTGGGTGGTAAGTTTAGCTTTACGAGCGTTTGAGTCATTTTTTTTTTGTTTTTTTTTGTTTTTTTTTATCCCGCAGCTTAATTTAAGGCCGTTTGTGTGTCTGGGAGCTTGAAACCGTTGTGCAACGCGACTCGAGTACCCGGTATTTTTGTAATTTATCGGAGCGATGGTGTCTGTGTTTACAGAGCGCACAACCGGATCAGCCGGATCTCCGAGGAGCGGCTGCGGCCCTTCGTCGCCCTGGAGACGCTGGACCTCAGCAACAACAGCGTCGTGGACATCAAGGCCGACTCCTTCCCCGCGCTTCCTCTCAAGAACATGTGAGTTTCTTTCCTGATCGGTGGGGCGGGGGCGGCGGAGGATAATGATATTCAGAAACCTTATGGCACAATCTCCGTTCAGGTTCCTCAACAGCAACCGCATCTCGTCGCTGGAGACCGGCTGCTTCGGCAACCTGTCGGCCACGCTGGAGATTCTTCAGCTCAACCGCAACCGCCTGTCCGCCATCCCGGCCAAGATCTTCCAGCTGCCCAGCCTGCAGCACCTGTGAGCACAACACTTCTGTTTCCTGCATGACATGACAGAAAAACATTGATCTTTCCTCATCCATCAGTATTGATACCGTCATACTTAAAGGGGACATATTATGGAACCAGATCGTTGAGTGTGTTCCTCGCTGGACGCGCTAATGAGTCATGATGGAAATGTGCAGGTTTTTCTCTTAATAATTAAGAGGGAAAAAAAATGTATTATAATTTTTAGTTTAGTTTATTTATTTAGCAATATAAGACAAATATGAACAAAAAATTACAAACAATGAAATAACATGCAAGGAAAGGAAGAAGCCTGGTGGCTTATATAGAATCATTTCCATATATGAATAATAATCAACTGATTTGCTAAAAAACAGTCATTTTATTTCAGTATTAGTTTGGTACAAAATATGTCTCATTTGTAAAACATCACACATTTATTTAAAGGGGACCTATTATGGCATCTAATACCTATTTTAAACAGGCCTTGAATGTCTTAAAAACAACCTTTTGATTGTTTTTGCTAAATAAATTAGAAATTCAGCCTCTGAGCCGTGTCTTTATCATCATCTTTATCATTATCATTTATTTATAAAACAGTAACTTTACCACTTAAAATAATTAAATATTGAGACGTAAAAGACAAGAGTGTGTTTTAATCAGCTGGGTTCTGTCGCTGCACTCGAACGCTGACCCTGCGTGTCCTGCGTGTGCTTCAGGGAGCTGAGCAGGAACCGTGTCCGCCGGATCGAGGGCCTCACGTTCTACGGCCTCCACGACCTCCAGTCCCTGACGATGCAGAGGAACCGGCTCAGCCGCCTGATGGACGGAGCCTTCTGGGGCCTCAGCAGCATGAAAGTCCTGTAAGAGCCATCCTGCGGGATTTTTACACTTCTGATTGCGTTTAACCACTTTGTCAGAGACGCTCCGGTCTCATCTGTTCCAGAGTTCTTGTGGTTTGTTCAGATACATTTCTGCAAACCTCGGTTGTGTTTCCACAAATCCTTTTAGGCCCTGTTTACACGTAGCAAAAACAGTGGTGTTTTCATGCGTTTTGGCCGTTCGTTTACACGAAAATGCTTGTAAACAGAGGGAAACGGACATTTAGGCTTCAGAAACGTCACATTATGGGACAGAAACGTCACCAGCGTCATGTGTGCGACCTGTGTTTACAATTTGTTTGGCTACTGTAGTTACTTGTGTCATTTGTTGATGTTTTTTTCCAGGATTCTGATTGGCTAGCATGACTTTATGCTTCTCGTTACACTGCCCCCTGTAGGTTTGGCTGCTCATAGCACCTTAACAGCGTATTTATGCGGGTTTGTGTAAATGATGGTCTTTTTCAAAACAAAGAGGGGGAAATATCCGTTTTTGTAAATACCCGGTTATGTGTAAACGTTGCCTTAGACCGAAGAGGCTCCTGGAGAACCTTCCAGACAAACTCCCTCAGTCTTTCTGCATCGGTGCCGTCACAAACATTTCACCTGCTCGGTGCAGGGCTCTCCGGTTTATTTGTACCACTCTCGAGCGTTGCATGGTCAGACCTTTTTTGGTGAACCTGCTGGGACGTTCCTGTCTGGGGAGATGTTGTAGTCGTCTTGAATGCTTATCACTTTTCAGAGGTGCATGCAGCAACAATTGCTTCTCTAAGGCCGATGCTTATGTCTTTTTGTGTTGGCATTGTGTTAACATACATCTAACTGCTCCAGACCAGCCCCAACATCTGCCTTTTCAGAGGTTGATTAGAGCATCAGGAATTTAATTAATTTTTTCTAAATAGATAATGGTCTGGTGAAAAATGTATGTTTCTGTCCGTCTGAGGTTTTATTTGATGTACCCCTCATCCCTCGCTAAAACGCGGTTCACCTTTCACGTCTCATTGCTTCAAGGATTTGCATTGTGTTCTGCATTCTGATTGGATAAACAGTCCCCCCGCTTTTTCACTTCCTGTGTGTCAATAACGTTATGGTTTAATATGTACTGTACATGTACATGTACTTAAAACATCTTGCCAAATTAAAGTTTGCAAATTTTCTCCAAACCCCATAATGTCGACAAAACGTTCTGCACTGATTCTCCCGTTCAAATCCAAAATCCAATTACTCGGGTTGCGGTGGGGCGGTGCTGATCTCCACAATTTGAAGCCTTAGAATAACTGTAAAAGAAATAAAGGTTAGTACATCACGGATTTCACCTATCATGGGTTCTTTTTGGAACGTAACCCCCGCGAACAACGAGGGATTACTGTATATTGTTCTTTTACGCTCAAAAAGCAGCATCGGATTAAACGAGGAGTCCAACCTTTTGCACATTAGTACTGGCTGCTGTTCTCGTGGCACCGGGCTCATGGCAGTGATGTTGCACACAGCCTGGATGTTGATAAGTGTGATACGTGTAGTAACGTGCTGATGTGTCTGTGGCTCCGACAGGCAGCTGGACTACAACAACCTGACGGAGGTGACGAAGGGCTGGCTGTACGGCCTGAAGGCGCTGGAGCAGCTCCACCTCGGACACAACGCCATCAGCAGGATCCGACCTGCCGCCTGGGAGTCCTGCCAGAAGCTGGGCGAGCTGTGAGTCCCCCGCCCGCGCCCCCCCTTCCTCGAACCCCACACCCCCCTCTACCACCTTCACCTCCTGCTCCTCACTTTCCATTCACACTCTGAGCTCCCAACACTCCTCCGTGTTGCCCTCTCCTCCCCTCCGGCACGGCTGGCTGCCCGTCCTCACGCTGCAGCTCCTCCCCTCCAGTCCCCGCCTCATCTCTCTCACACACACAAACACACACACACACACACAGGAATGGGAGATATTTTACCGTTCACGATATACCGTCAAAAAAATTCCCCACGGTAAGAATTTGTCATCTCGCGTTAAAAACGATAAATTCCCGTTGATGACGTTTTTGTGTAAAGTTTATGGTTCTGCGTTAAATCCACGCACAACGTACGTGTGTGTGAAGGAAGGAAGGAAGGAAGGAAGGAAGGAAGGAAGGAAGGAAGGAAGGAAGGAAGGAAGGAAGGAAGGAAGGAAGGAAGGAAGGAAGGAAGGAAGGAAGGAAGGAAGGAAGGAAGGAAGGAAGGAAGGAGGGAGGGAGGGAGGGAGGGAGGGAGGGAGGGAGGGAGGGAGGGAGGAAGGAAGGAAGGAAGGAAGGAAGGAAGGAAGGAAGGAAGGAAGGAAATGAGCCAGAAACAAAGAAAGAAAGAAATTAGCCTGAAAGAAAGAAATGAGCAAGAAAGAAAGAAATGAACCTGAAAGAAAGAAAGAAAGAAAGAAAGAAAGAAAGAAAGAAAGAAATGAGCAAGAAAGAAAGAAATGAACCTGAAAGAAAGAAAGAAAGAAAGAAAGAAAGAAAGAAAGAAAGAAAGAAAGAAATGAGCAAGAAAGAAAGAAATGAACCTGAAAGAAAGAAAGAAAGAAAGAAAGAAAGAAAGAAAGAAAGAAAGAAAGAAAGAAAGAAAGAAAGAAAGAAAGAAAGAAAGAAAGAAAGAAATGAGCAAGAAAGAAAGAAAGAAATGAGCAAGAAAGAAAGAAAGAAATGAGCAAGAAAGAAAGAAAGAAAGAAAGAAAGAAAGAAAGAAAGAAAGAAAGAAATGAACCTGAAAGAAAGAAAGAAAGAAAGAAAGAAAGAAAGAAAGAAAGAAAGAAATGAACCTGAAAGAAAGAAAGAAATGAGCAAGAAAGAAAGAAAGAAAGAAATGAACCTGAAAGAAAGAAAGAAAGAAAGAAAGAAAGAAAGAAAGAAAGAAAGAAAGAAAGAAAGAAAGAAAGAAAGAAAGGAAGAAATGAACCTGAAAGAAAGAAATGAGAAAGAAAGAAAGAAAGAAAGAAAGAAAGAAAGAAAGAAAGAAAGAAATGAGAAAGAAAGAAAGAAAGAAAGAAAGAAAGAAAGAAAGAAAGAAAGAAAGAAAGAAAGAAATGAGAAAGAAAGAAAGAAAGAAAGAAAGAAAGAAAGAAATGAGAAAGAAAGAAAGAAAGAAAGAAATGAACCTGAAAGAAAGAAAGAAAGAAAGAGAGAAAGAAAGAAAGAAAGAAAGAAAGAAAGAAAGAAAGAAAAAGGATAAATTCCTGTTGATACGTGTTTGTGTAACAAACATGGCAGAGTCATTACAGTTTTGCAGTACAGGTGTAACTAATTTAATTGGTTTTTATTAATTCAATGTAATTGGTGTAGTTTAGTAGTATTTAGTATCTTTTAAAGCAGTGATTTGGCTCCAAAGACTGTATGTGGTCATAGATTTAAAGTTACAAAGGTGGAGTTGAATTGGTATTTTTTTTATCGTTATCGGGATAAATACCAGAACACACACACACACACACACACACACACACACACACACACACACACACACACACACACACACAGGGCACCGCCTCTTACCCAGTGCCAGTCGGTGCCACCGTTGAAGGACTGCCAGTACCCCCCCCCCCCCTTCTCCTCTCCTGCTCTGATGTCACCCGAGCCCAAACCATCGCCCTCCGGAAGTCCCCGTCGTTTTCTTTCTTTCCATTTATTTATTCTTCAGATTGCGTTATTAGCTGCACTTCACTTGCTTTGAAATACCCCCAGACTTGAGTGGTTTTCTGGGCCCATCGGGCCTCGTTCCTGGAAGCAGATTGGGTTTCCTTTGTTGTGGCGGTTGTTTACAGCTGCGGCCGCCGCGCTGCTTGCCAGGCCCCGAGAGCGTTTCACAGATCATTTTTTTCTTTTTCTTTTTGACTCCCACACCTCCCCCCCACCCCCACACCCACACCCCAGCCTTATCACATGAACCTGGGAGTAAACAAACTGCCTGGGGGCCGTCAAAGTGTCCAGGTATCTGATTTGCTCTCATCTGAGTTTACTTTCTTTTTTTAGCTTGACTCCGACTGTAGATGAAAACAATAGACTGTACACATTAAGTAGTTATTTACTTTTTTTTTTTTTTTTTACTCCATTTTAGTCTCTTTTTTTGAACACTTATAGTTGTAAATACCAGTTTTTCTTTTGTACTGAAAGCACAGCTGAATGCTGACTGGGCCCTGTGAATATCCGGCACAAATATTACACCAAAATCTGCATGTTTTAGCAACTACAGTCTCTAAAACAAGCCAATTCAATACTTATCCATCGCTAGATTACCCAGAGTTCCCTGAAAGCTCCAACATACTCAGAATTGGAGTCCTGTCTAGTGACCAGAACCAACTTCCAGGGTACCAGTGAGTGGCGTCACACTGATGCTCCAGCATGTTATATAATCATCCAGCAGGACTGAGAATGGCAGTTTTTAGTCCCTTTCGCCTCCACTACCACTACTACTATCACTACTACTACTACTACTACTGTCATTTAGCGGAGGCTTTTATTCAAAGCGACTTACATCTGAGAACAACACAAGAATGAAATCCCATAGGAGGTCCAGCTGGATCAGTGCTGGTCAGACTGCTGAGATTCCAGTTGGACACAGGTGCTGCCATGCCAGTGTTATGGTTTTTTATTTATCTTCATTTTTTTTCTTCGCCCAACCCAACAGTCCATTTATACAAGAAAGCTACGTCTAAACAGACACCATCATGCGACCATCTTGTCATAAGTGCATGCAGCTTTCTCAGTGCTGAGTCCTGCAAAGAGCTGGATATTCTAACTCATTCTGATGAGCAGAGAAGTTTACTAGATGCAGAAGTTCTCCTTAACCCTTGTGCTGTCTTTGGGTCAAGGGAGGGTGAAGGGAGAAAAGAAGGAATGAAGGAAGGGAGAAAAGATGGAAGGAAGGAAAGAAGGAAGTAAGGAAGAAAGGAGTAAAGAAGGAAGGAAGTAGGAAAGGGAGTAAGGAAGGGAGAAAAGGAAAGAAAGAAGGTAAGAAAGGAACAAATGACGGAAGGGAGGTAGGAAGAAAGGAAAGAAGGGAGAAAAGGAAAGAAGGGGGAGGAAGGAATGGAGAAAAGGAAAGAAAGAAGGGAGGGAAGAAGGAAGGAATGGATAAAATAAGGAAAGAAGGTAATAAAGGAACGAATGACGGAAGGGAGGTAGGAAGAAAGAGGAGTAAAGGAGGGTAAAAAAGGAGGAAAAGAGGAAAGGAAGAAGGAAGGAGAGAGCAGGAGGAAAGAAGGATAGAATAATTGTGTCATTTTGACCCAAACACAGCACAAGGGTTAAAGAGCTGCATCTTTAGCTTGCTCTCAAAAGTCCATTGAGGAGTCTCGTCTCTTTTTTGCTCCTGCAAAGAAAAAGAAAGCAGTCCTGCTCTTCCAGTCTACCGAGCAGCACCTTCACTCAAAATTAGCATTTGCCTCTTGTTTACTGGAGAAATCCCTCATGTTTTTCTGCATCTGCCCGACAGGAACCTGTCCTCCAATCAGTTTTCCCGGCTGGAGGAATCCAACTTTGACGGCCTGAGCCAGCTGGACGAGCTCCACATGGGGGATAACCGCGTGAGCTTCATCGCGGACGGAGCCTTCCGCGGCCTCTCCGGACTGCAGATGCTGTAAGTAACAACCTTTTCCTTTTGTTTCCTTCCAGTCTTAGCGTCTGCTGCTTTAGAAAAGCTGCAGTTAGTAACACCAGGAACATCTCCAGACCTGGGTGGTGCTGCTGCAGCTTCCCTGACCCCTCCACCCCCTCCACCAGCTCTCTGCATGAGTGGAAATATCCTGCCTGCTTTGTTTTGGGGAGAAATAGATGAGTGTGTTAAGGTGTTCCCGCACACATGGAGGGGGAAACTCAGCGAGGCACAGCCCTGACCTCGAACCCCCCACCAACCCTTCATCCGTCCCACCCCTCCTTCCACACGCACCCATCCCCCCCTTTTCCCACAGAAACATCTCCCGCGGCCGGGACTCTTAACTGGAACCAAATGTTGGTCCTGCTGCCGAGGTCAGCGCAGGGCAGGTGTGCAGCTAGGTGGACGCGGGTCGCCCCGGGGCTTCAAACCCGCAACCCCTCCCTCACACACACATCCCAGCACACACACACACACTCACACACACCCTTCCTCGGCTGCAGTCAGCCGTGGCCGAGCATGCTGGGGAGGAAAATAAGCGTTTGAAAGCAGCCGAGCAGCTGAGGATCAAAGCCCATCGTTTCTCCGGGAAGTTCTCGCCGTTCAGGGATGTTTCCCCTTTTGTTTTGAAATTCCTTCATATTTTGAACGAGTCAAGAGTTTGGTAGCTTTAATAATAATAATAATAATAATAAACTTTATTTGTATAGCACCTTTCATACATAAAATGTAGCGCAAGGTGCTTCACATAAAAAGAAATTTAAGGCATAAAACATAACATAGAAATAGAGGGCATAAAACAAAAAATCAAAGCAGCAAAGTGGAAGCAAAAACAATAGCAGTAAAGCAGCATAGCATAACCAACCCATAACCCAAAAGATCGATTAAAATAATCAAAATACAGACAGTATTTTAAAATAATTTAAAAGATCAATTAAAAGCAAGTGTGTAAAAGTATGTCTTCAGCTGCGCTTTAAAAATGTCCACAGAGGCTGCCTGTCGGAGATACAGTGGGAGTTTGTTCCACGCAGTTGGGCCGTAAAAGCAGAAGGCTGCTTTACCAAATTTTTTAGTTTTCATTTTTCGGGGCACAACGAGCAGGTCAGCGGTGGAAGACCTGAGGGGGCGGGTTGGGACATATTTAGGGAGGCAGTCCAGCAGGTAGGGAGGCGCGAGACCATTCAGAGCTTTATAAACAAGTAAAAGAACTTTAAAATCAATCCTAAAAGCAACTGGAAGCCAATGCAGTGAAGCTAAAACTGGAGTAATATGTTCTCTCATCTTGGTTTTAGTTAAAACTCTGGCTGCCGCATTTTGGACAAGTTGTAGTCTGTCTGTTGTTTTCTTTGGTAGGCCCGAAAAAAGTGCATTGCAGTAGTCAAGACGAGAAAAGACAAAGGCGTGGGTCAGCGTTTTAGCATCATCCAAAGACAGGTAGGCTCTGATTCGAGCAATATTCCTAAGGTGAAAAAAGGCAGTCTTAGTAACATAACTTATGTGTGAGTTAAAATTCAGATCGGAGTCAATAATGACACCCAGGTTCTTGACTGTGCTGTTGCTATCTACAGCCAGGTTGCCAAGTTGTCTGTTTATGATTGTTTTCTGCTCACTGGAGCCGATTATGAGAACCTCTGTCTTATCCTCGTTTAGCTTCAGAAAGTTCTCACTCATCCAACATTTAATGCTGAACAGACAGGTCAAGAGTGGGTCTAGGGCAGAGAGATCATTTGGAGCTACAGAAAGATAGAGTTGGGTGTCATCGGCATAGGAATGAAAATTCACCCCGTGATTGGTAATGAGTTCCCCCAGCGGCAATATGTATAGGGAGAACAGTAGGGGACCAAGAATTGAACCTTGTGGAATACCAGAGTTGATGTGGTGTTTGTCTGATTCAAACTCACCTAATTTAACAAAATAAGTTCTGTTTGCTAAGTAGGATGAAAACCAGGATAGGGCTGATCCAGACAGACCTACACAGTGCTCTAGGCGTTTTATTAAAATAGAGTGATCAATTGTGTCAAATGCCGCCGTTAGATCGAGCAGTAGGAGAACAGATACATTTTTTTTGTCAGCAGACACTCTCAGATCGTTAATCACCTTAACGAGTGCTGTTTCGGTACTGTGACCTTTCCTAAAACCCGATTGGAATTTGTTGTGCACATTATTATTTTGTAAGAACACGTCCAATTGGTGAAAGACACATTTTTCTAGAACCTTGCCCAGAAAGGGCAGATTAGAGATGGGACGGTAGTGGGCCAGCACAGAGGGATCGAGATTGTGTTTTTTGAGGAGGGGCCTAACTACAGCCGACTTCAGTGTGTCTGGAAATATGCCTGACTGCAGAGAGCTGTTTACAATTTTAAGTATATCTCCAATCACGCTCTCTAGGATTTCTTTGAGAAAAGAGGTGGGAATTGTATCTAATGAACAGGAGGATGATGACATCTTAGATATGGTTCTGCGAAGATCATTTTCATTAATTGCGTGAAATGACATAAGGTGCCCACTGGGGAGGTCAACCCTGGCACCATTAGCTCCAGTTTGAGGATTTGCACTAGTGGCACCACTCATAATACCAGCTCTAATGTTAGAAATTTTGTCACCAAAAAAACATGCAAACTCATTGCACTTAGCTTTAGACGCAGGGAACGACTGCTTGTAGGACTCAGGGGGGTTTAAAAGTTGTTCGATGGTAGAGAAAAGGACTCTGGCATTTGTCTTGTTCTCATTAATAATGCCAGAGAAATAGGCCTGTCTTGCCAGACGCACAGCTTTGTTGTAGGTGACCGTTGATTTTTTTTAAATTTCTAGGTGGATGGTGAGTTTGCTTTTTCTCCAAACTCTCTCAGCTCTGCGACAGTCCTTCCTCAGTGAGCGAGTGTGGTCATTTATCCAGGGTGTTGTTCTGGTGCTCCTTTAGAAATACAAAATAAAATCCTAGTTTTCTTTGTTCGTACAGATATTATTTTTAATTCTGATTATTTCAAATGTAAAGTTTAATCATTATTGATAAAACAGGTGGAGGTCTAATACGTCACATTTAGCAACATTTAATCATAAATGTTTTTTTCTGTTGTTCCAACTGAATCAAATTACGAGGCTTTTATTGTTTCCCCAAATAACCGACTTTGAGATTAAATAACTGGATGGTTGTTGACGTGCCGAGATTCACATTTTGTGTAAAGAATCCAAAATAATCAGTTTCTCTGAATGTAGTTTGAGGAGCATGAATTATGACGCTTATCTGCTAGAATTTGAGTGATTTAGCAATTTTAGGTTTCTTGATTTTGTTCTGTGGCCTAAAAACTTAAAAACTCGCTGGTGGAAACTGGTTTTGTTTATGATCCATGTCAGTTCTCATTACTTACATGTTTAGCGGGCTAAGCTTTAGCTTTGCTGCCTCTGTTCGCTTTGCCAGGCAGCGTTCACGCTTTTCATGGAAATACTTAGTGGTTAGGGCTGGGTTAAAAAAATGAATGAATCAATTTGAATCGATTTTCCTTTGAATGATCCAATATTGATTCATAAAATCCCCAAATCGATCATTTAATGTTATTTCCACCGGGTGTAATGCAGCCTGCTGTTTAAAGCCGGGTATTCTGACGTGACCAGCGATCTCACGAGATCTCAGGACGAGGTAGAGAGTGTTGTTGGACATCATGGCAAGGGCACTGAAGGCACCACCAACAAAGCTGAAATCAGATGTTTGGATGCATTTTGGATTAAAAAAAACACAAAGCCAGCAATGAACTGGACAATATTTTTGATAAAGTACCAAATTAGAGTTAGTTTCTACAATTTACAGCATTGCTTTTCTGAGAATCTCTTCCATATTCAAGTAATATTGGTACTGTCTCTGAAATATCCTGACTTACTACTTGATCAGGCTCTTGTGAATCGAATTTAATCGATTTTGGAAATCTGAATGGATACCCAGCTCTACTAGTAGTGCTTTTTTATGTCTGATTGGTGTGTTTGCTACCAATTATACATGAATCTTTCCTTCTGGGACATAATGTTCTCGATCACCTGCTAACGTGATGTCATTCTGTCAGGTTTTATCAGGGATTTGAGTCAGAATGAGCCATTTTAAGTTTTTTGTGACCTTTTTTCTTCTATTAAATTAAGAAAAAAATTGTACATTGTTAGTTTGACTGTATCTCATTTCCTTTTTCATTAATTACCCTAAAAAAGTAACTGGAGCGCCTTCAGAGACACAGTGAAAGATTGACTTGTTTACTTAATTTAGCTCCTTTGACGCCTTTTTAATTTCTCACATAAGGCGACATCTTTAAATTGCATGTAGTGTATATTAAATATGCATCATCCCCGCAAATGAGAGTTAAAATTGAGTACACATGTTGCAGTTTGCAGTAAAACCTTTTTTTTTTCCTTCCATACGACACAAAAAAAGCCATCAAGCTTTTTAAAAGTGCTGCACGAGCCAGAAAGTCACTTCCTGTCAAAGCGAAGGCGCTTTGAGTATAATTTTAATGTCTCGAACATATTCCGCCCTCACACGAGATGCAAAGCCGCGTAAAGTTTTATTAGCGTAGCCAGCTCAGTTGTTTTCTGGGGCGTGGACTTTTTTTTTTTACAGCAGCGGTTTGTCTTTGTTTCCTCTGAAAGGGATCTCCAAAATAATGAAATATCCTGGACCATCGAGGACATGAACGGGCCGTTCTCCGCCCTGGACAACCTGAAGAAGCTGTGAGTTTGGCCGTCGCTCCGCTGGAATCCCCGAGCCAACGTGATGAAGCCAGACCCGTAAAAGTGATCAGAGCTTTTGTTTTGTTCCCAGGTTCCTGCAGGGGAACCAGATCCGCTCGGTCACCAAGAAGTCCTTCTCGGGCCTGGACGCTCTGCGGCACCTGTGAGTCGGCCTCGCGTTTCACTGATTGTTTCCAAACGTGTAAACGAATGCAGGATGAATCACGGTCAGACATGAGAGTGTGTTTGTTGGAGCCGCTGCAGCCGAGCGGCCTTTTCTCTCCCGCTCCCCCGTCTTTGATGTGGAGAAATCAGACGCTCGTATCTTAACGCGTCTGCCAAACTATATCGATCACAAAGGAAAGAGGAGAAGAGTGTGTGTGCAACAGCTGCATTTGATTCTCATTAGGGCTGTTTCCCAGCCGTAGCCAGAGCTCCGAGCTCGGAGCAGAGTCGGGGCCTCTCTTGATTAACGCAGCAAAACTGCTGCCCAGAGTTTTATTGTTCTGGAGCCCAGACCTTTCCCTCCGTGCAGCCGACGTCGATCCCCCTACAAGAAGATCTTATCGGCTTTAACCTCCTTTTTTTTTTCTTCATCTTTGTCTTCGCAGAGATCTGAGCAATAACGCAATCATGTCCATCCAAGCGAACGCCTTCTCCCAGATGAGGAGCCTGCAAGAGCTGTAAGTGTGGTCGCGTCTGAGCGCCGCTTCGGTGTTTCTGCTCTACAGAACACCAGGTGAAAGTCATTATGGGCTGCTGGGAAAGTCAGAACCACACACTGCTCACCGCTGGGCTGAAAACGCTCCGTTTCCTTTGTCTTTCCACGTTGCAGGACCGTTCTGACCTCAATCTTTTATCTATTATGAGCAGTTTGATTTTTATTGCCACATTCATGAACATGCAGATATTAAAAACTGGTCCTTGTTTACAAGCAGTACTGGAGTTGAGGGGGGATGAGGGGGGATGGCATCCCCCCCTGAAATAAAAACGGTCCAAATCATCCCCCTGTAAAACTGCCATCCCCCCTTTCCATCCCTTATGTCATTTCATCAATGAATGTGGTTTTACTGCTATTTCAACATTTAGAGTCATCACCAGAAAAATAACACCAGAAAAATAACTTATTTGACAATTTTCACCTGTTTCAAGTAAATTTTCACTTGAAATAAGTAGAAAAATCTGCCAGTGGAACAAGATTTATCTTCTCATTACAAGCAAAAAAATCTTGTTCCACTGATAGATTTTTCTACTTATTTTAATTGAAAATCTACTTAAACAGGTGAAAATTGTTTGTTTTTTTCCAGTGATGAGTCTTGTTTTAAGTGTAATGAGATTTTTTTTTTACTAAAATGAGACATTTTAACTAGAAATAAGACAAATATTCTTGTTAAGATTTAGAGTTTTTGCAGTGATCCATTTTACTTGTCCTGTGAAGGACAGAGTCATATTGATAAGTTCAGAAAACTGTTTTTTATTGTTGTGTTTTGATGTATTTGATGTAAGTCCAGTGGATATTTAAAGCTTACAGAAGGCTGCATTTAACTGCTGCTATGTCATTCCTGCAGTATTTCTGCAGGTGTTTTGGTCACTGCTATTATTTGTAATATATTATATTATTTGTAATCAGCACAAATTATCTGTCACCATATGATAAAATCCACCATCCCTACTGATTTCTTTTTACAACTCGCGTACTGTTTACAACTTATGGTTAAGTGGGCTCAGACCTGCATTAGTGTCAGTTACCTCCGTGTACAGGTGTTTCTGATGCCTTGCCTCCCCTCCTCCTGCAGGCTCCTGAACACGTCCAGCCTGCTGTGCGACTGCCAGCTGAAGTGGCTCCCCGTCTGGGTGGCGGAGCAGACCTTCCTGCCCTGCGTCAACGCCAGCTGCGCCCACCCGCAGATGCTCAAGGGCCGCAGCGTGTTCGCTGTCGGCCAGGAGGAGTTCGTCTGCGGTGAGTGACACTCGCATCTCCACGCACCGCAACATCTCAGAAACACGCCGCAGGTTTTCCACTCACACCGGAACCAGATTGTTGAGTGTGTTCCTACCTGGACACTAGGGCTGGGGATCGATTCAAATGTCAAGAATCGATTTGATTCCGATTCTTAAGATTCAGAATCGATTATCAAGATTTGATTTGATTCGATTCCGAGATTGATTTGGGTTAGTGTTATTAAAACTGTTTTTTGAGCTGTTGCATGAATTATATGACTGTAGTTATGCAACATATTAATACTAGTGTTATATTGAGATTAAACAGCAAGTATTGCAGCTAATGATGCTGTAAGGACCAATCAGCTCCCAGAATGCTGAGAGAACTGCTTTGAGAAACATCATGTGGGTCAGAATTAACAAACAGATCCAGGGCAGCAAACAGAGACGGTTGAAATCTGTATTATTTTTTCCCACATTCCGTTTTTATTTGTTCCATTTTCGTTTTGTTCTATTTTGGTTTTTAATTTTTGAGCATTTGGTTTTTAGCATTTTTTGCAAATGTAACCCCAAGACAGTATATAAAGTAATGAAATATAGACAATTTATGCAATTATAACTGAGCACTTTAATGTTTTCATACCTTTAAACATATTTAAAGGCAAAAACATGGCACCAGTTATTCTCGTGTCCAACAAAACATTCCTTTTTTGGGGATAAACAAAAAAAAACAACCAAAAGTTGTAATGTAATGATGATGTAATGATCCGTTTTTGTCTTCCTCCCAGACGACTTCCCGAAGCCTCAGATCACGGTGCAGCCGGAGACCCGCTCGGCGCTCAAAGGCACCAACGTGACGTTCCTGTGCTCGGCGGCGAGCTCCAGCGACTCGCCCATGACCTTCGCCTGGAAGAAGGACAACGAGATCCTGGAGGACGCGGAGATCCACAACCAGGCCCACCTGCGGGTGCAGGAGGGCGCGGGCGGGGACACGGAGGTGACGGAGTACACCACCACGCTGCAGCTGCGCGGCGTGGAGTTCTCCAGCGAGGGGAAGTACCAGTGCGTCATATCCAACCACTTCGGCTCGTCCTACTCCACCAAGGCCCGGCTCACCGTCAACAGTAAGTAGGAGTCTCTAACTTACACAAATATCAGGGTTCCTACGGGGGCTTGACATCCTTGAAAGCGCTTGAATTTCGTTGTTGTGTTTTCAAGGCCTGAAAATTGCTTGAATTTTAGTTTAAGTGCTTGAAAGTGCTTGAAAATTGTAACTCTGTGTCTTTCACAAAATTGGGATCAGAGTGTATAGTTTGTTTCAGGGGTCAGCAACCCAAAATGTTGAAAGAGCCATATTGGACCAAAAACAAATATGTTTTCATTATGCACTTCGAGAAAAAAGTCGAAATTTCGAGAAAAAAGTCGAAATGTCAAGATTAATGTTGAAGTACAATCTTGAGAAAAAAGTCGAAACGTCAAGAAAAAAGTTGTAATGTCGAGATTAATGTTGAAATATAATCTTGAGAAAAAAGTCGAAATGTTGAGAAAAAAGTCAAAATTTCAAGAAAAAAGTCGAAATGTCGAGGAAATAGTCAAATTTTGAGAAAGAAGTCGAAATGTTGAGATTAAAAAGGAAAGGAAAAAGGAAGAAAAAAGATTTTTTTTAAATGAAAAAAGAAGAAAAAATTAAAAAAGCAAAAAAAGAGAAAAAAGGAAAAAAAAAGAGAAAAAAAGGAAAAAAGAAGAAAAAAAGGTCAAACATTTTTGAAAAAGCTCCAGGAGCCACAAGGGCGGCGCTAAAGAGGCTCTAGACCCGCAGGTTGCCGACCCCTGGTTTAGTTATTACAAGGAGAAATAAAATCAGTAAGATGAAACATAACTAGATGTTTACAGCACGATAGAATGTACATAATTGTGATAAAAAGCGGAAAAAATAATTATGAGTATATATATATTCCTGTAGATATTTTACCCCAGCGATAAGGTGCTTGAAGATTTTGAAAATTACCCTTGAAAGTGCTTGAATTTGACCTTGAAAAATGTGTAGGAACCCTAAAATATACACGTCGTAATGTTTATGTTTCGTTGTAAATAACTGCACTGACCCAGAACAGTCACCAAAGAGGAATTGAAACCAAACTTATACAAATGACGTTATATATGTTATAAATATACAAAATGGACCGATCTATATGCCAACTGGCACAATTTATAACGTTAAATCATTAAAAGCCATATTTTGGTCAACATTATATTTCGAATTAGTTTTGTTTTGTCTTCATTAGTGCTAATTAGTTAACTTAAGCCAACTTTTAATGCTAGATAATGCAAGCACTAACTGGCATGTCGTTAGTCTTTACATCCATAAACTGTATATTATTTAAAACGGTACAATTTCATGAAATAAATAACTAAATAAAAATAAATAAATGTTGGATGAGTTATTTACTTTATGACCTGCCTGTGACGTCATTTCAACAGTTTTTCGACTCGTACCCACAGACTTGAATTCGTGTTCACAGTGAAGACTCGTAGTCGTAGAAATTAGAGTTGTATTCATAATCAAGACTTTGCACTCACAGCTTTTAGATTCATACTCACATAAAAACAATCCTAACCCTAATAATTGATCAGACTCGTGTGTGACAGCAGAATTCTGGGTACAACTTTTTTATTTACATACAAATGTTCATCATTACGAATAGTTTTAACATGGACACATGTTTTTGAAAGTGATCTTATCCATATTTCCTGTCTAACTCAGGTGTTTTTCTTCCGTCCCCAGTGCTCCCATCCTTCACCAAGATCCCCATGGACCTGAGTATCCGGGCCGGCGCCACGGCGCGGCTGGAGTGCGCCGCCGTCGGCCACCCGTCCCCCCAGATCGCCTGGCAGAAGGACGGCGGCACCGACTTCCCGGCCGCCCGCGAGCGCCGCATGCACGTCATGCCGGAGGACGACGTGTTCTTCATCGTGGACGTGAAGACGGAGGACATCGGCGTCTACAGCTGCACGGCCCAGAACACGGCCGGGGCCATTTCTGCCAACGCCACGCTCACCGTGCTCGGTGAGACTCCAGTAGCTCAGTCACACGTTCTAGTTCCACCCGGTGTGTTTACGGGGGACTGGTAGGGCTGCAGATATCGGATATTTGGGTGATCAATTATTCTATCAAATCGATTAATCGGATAAAACTTACTTTTGCTTAATCAAAGCCCATTATAAATATATAATAGAAAACAAGACAGATCGCTTAATAAAAACAACCAATTTGTTTTATAATAATAATTGACATTTATTTACATATTATGCAAACTAGTACCGTATTTTCCGGACTATAAGTACAAGTCGCACCAGCCATAAAATGCATAATAAAGAAAGAAAAAACATATATAAAAGGCACTGGAATATAAGTCGCATTTTTGGGGGAAATGTATTTTATAAAATCCAACACCAAGAACAGACATGTCATCTTGAAAGGTAATTTAAAATAAAAATAGAATAGAGGCAACAACAGGCTGAATAATTGTACGGTTTGCTTACGTTACATGACACAACTGAGAACGAGCCTGGTATGTTAACATAACATATTAAGAATTATTCAGATAACTATAGCATAAATAACATGCTCAGTTTACCAAACCATCCGTGTCTCTCCTAATAACTAAAATCCAATTAAATCTTCATCCTCGGTGTCACTTTTAAACAACTCCGCAACTCTGGAGCTTCCTCTTTTACGTCGTTTACTCATCGTTGGTGCCGGTAATAATGTGTTAATAATTTCACACATAAGTCACTCCGGAGTTTAAGTCGCACCCCCGTCCAAACTATGAAAAAAAAACGCGACTTATAGTCGGGAAAATACGGTAAACTGTAAATTATTTCAAACTTAACATTTCCTGAAACATAAAAAACGAAACAAAAATAGTGTTTAAATGTATTTTTTATTTAAACGAGGTTTCAACGTAGGGCTGGGCGATATGGACCAAAAGTCATATCTCGATATTTTCTAGCTAAATGGCGATACTCGATATATATCGATATTTTTTCTGTGCTATAATTGGGGTTTCCCCCAAAGCAGTATAGCATAGCATCTCTGTTAGCTTCATTTTTTCTGAGGCAAACCCTTAAAAAAACAGTTTTAATACAAAGCCTCGTGCCAAATGTCACACAGGTTCCTTTATTAACAGAGGTCTGCACAATATCAACATGTATAAAACAAATGAAATAAAAATAAACTGCCTGCATATATAGAATAAAAATGCTTCTTGAATAAAATAAAACAAATATCCCTTTCCTGCATAACAATGACCGGTAAATTAAAATACACTGTGCAATTAATACAATGTAGACAGTAACAGGCAGACTTTTCCACTGAGGTTGACAGTTGTGCAAATAACAAAACATTTGTGCAAATCTCAAATAAAACCTTCAAGTCAATTTGTCACAAAATAAGCTATATCAAAATCATAAATAAAAAATAAAATAAAAAAAGCTGTATCGATATAAACGATATTGTCTTGTACCATATCACATTTGAAAATATATCGATATATATTAAAATCTCGATATATCGCCCAGCCCTACTTCAAGGCAGAGTTACTCGACTTACTGGAGGAATCATTGCAGTCCTAGTGACGTGACTCTGGCGGGTTTTCTCTCAAACTTGTTCTGCTGCTTTGTTCCACGCAGAGACGCCATCGTTCCTGCGCCCGCTCATCGACCGCACCGTGGCGCGGGGCGAGACGGCGGTGCTGCAGTGCATCGCCGGCGGCAGCCCGCCCCCCCGGCTCAACTGGACCAAGGACGACAGCCCGCTGGTGGTGACGGAGCGCCACTTCTTCGCCGCCGCCAACCAGCTGCTGATCATCGTGGACGCCACGGAGGCGGACGCGGGGAAGTACACGTGCGAGATGTCCAACGCGCTGGGCACGGAGCGGGGCAACATCCGGCTGGCCGTCCTCTCCAACCCCAACTGCGACCCGGGGGCGCCGGGCGGCGCCGGCATGAGCTTCGTGAACTCGGGCTCGGCCGAGGACGGCTGGAACACGGTGGGCATCGTCATCATCGCCGTGGTGTGCTGCGTGGTGGGCACGTCGCTGGTGTGGGTGGTCATCATCTACCACACACGCCGCCGCAACGAGGACTGCAGCGTCACCAACACAGGTGGGGCCCCGACACCACCCCTCCGTCTCCTCCCTGACCGACCTCTGGTACCAACACGTGTTTGTTTATTTGGTTATTTAAAAGGATCCCCATTAGCTGACGACAAAACGAAAGCTAGTCTTCCTTGTGTCACGTTAAGAAGATCCCATGCGAAACGTGAAGTTTAAATGTATTTTTTATTTGAACGAGGTTTCGAGGCAGAAATTCCTCCATCATTTTTTGTAATCGAGTTAGCCTGAATTAAGGTTCTGCATTAAGGCTGAATTACACTTCTGCGTCAAAACGACGCCGTGTCTACGGCGTGTGGTTTTTGGACACGCAGAGGACACGCCGTCACATGCGCCGTCAGTGACGTGCACCTCCCGAAAATTGTAACTACGCGTCGAGGAGACGCAGACCACACGCAGACCGAGAGGGCTGTGATTGGTTCGTTTGAAAGCGAAGCATTTCCGGTTTCCGGTTTGAATCAGTAGTGAACTTCCAGGGCTTTTTTCTTCGTTTATATGTGATTTTTTTTGTTTTTGTTTTTTGCACAATAGTTGTCCTTATTTCTTTGATTTACTGTGACCGGAAAAAGTCGGATAAACCATTCAGAAAAAGATCGCTAACTAGTGGCCGCGGGGGGTACTGCACCGCGACCAAACGGAGAGACGGAGAAGTCTGAACGATTCGTGACGGCACCACGGGTGCGCCGTGTGCTCTGCGTGTGTGTGACGCAGAAGTATACTCAGCCCTTTAAACCAACGCAGAGCCTTCGCCGTTGCTGTGATGCCGTCGAGAACCCTTCAGACTTCTCCGTCACTCCATTTCGCCACGGTGCAATACCCCCCCAGAGCACTAGTTGATCCTTTGTTTAGCTTCCGGCTTTTCCAAAATCAAATATACAATCTCAATTCATTCATAAATAAATAAAATTACAAATAAGAAATAAAAAAAAACATCATACAAATCATATATAATTTGATGTATTGATCTCACTCAATCCGATACGCTATATGATGTTAAGGTGATGACAACAAATACATTCTTAATCTTCGTTTCAAATCAGCCTCTTTTGATGTCACGATTCTCACTTGGAAGGGTTTTCCAATATGCAACTGATGTATAAAGTACTGTCCTCTTCATAGAGTCAGACATAAGTAAGGGGAACATAATCCCACCACTATTTGCCCCTCGAGTGTTATTTGAAAGAATATTTGAACAATAAGTTATATTATTATTAGTGATTCAACGAATGTTCGGTAACCGAAATTGTTCGGCTGAAAATAACAAAAAAACACTTTCGGTGTTCAGTGGAATAAGTGGGGGAAAAACCGAACAATTAATAACGGCGCGTGATGACGCAATCAAACAGTGAACAGCGTGGAGTGAGGGGGCAAGCAGTGTTAAACACAGCAAACATGTCAGCATGTCAGATCATTACTTGGATGTGGGGAAAAAGCAGAGGACACGAGAAATGATCCAGACTGAGTTGGATTTGGGAAACCGCTTGGTGATGGAGACGGTGACGGGACGCACAGCAGAGAAAAGGGCCCGTACTACCGATGTGGTGGAGAACCCTCACTGTCTGATATGAAGAGATCCTCCAAGAAAATAACCCAGATTTTTACAATTATTATACAAGGCTTTAAATTGCGGAGATCAGCCCCGCCGTGACCCGATTAATTGGATTTGAACGGGAGAAAATGAAAAAGGATTATGAGAAAAAATACAATAAGTACAGTAAGACAAATTGTGACTGGTGGGTATTTCACTGCACATTTATTTGATTTATGCAATGTTGAAAAAATTGGCAAAATAAATGAAAAACTGCTGAAGAACCATTGTTCGGTATTATTCAGTATTGGGCCATGTGTTTATTATTATTTTCGGTTTTGGCCACAAATTTTCATTTCGGTGCATCACTAATTATTATAAAGAATTATGTCTGTGTTATGTGTGAATTCTGATGTGAGATGTGTTCCTGTGCTGCAGATGAGACCAACCTGCCGGCGGACATCCCCAGCTACTTGTCCTCCCAGGGCACGCTGGCGGAGCGGCAGGACGGCTACATCCCGTCAGAGAGCGGCAGTAGCCACCAGTACATGTCCTCGTCCATCAGCGGCTTCTACCTGCAGCCCAAAGACATGAACGGTGGGTAACGCAGCTCCCTCGTCCCCCCGCCCTCAGAACCAGGAACCTCCGTCACTAACCCCGTCCCCCGTCCCCCCCCCCAGGTCTCTGCCAGCTGGACACGGGCAGCGAGCCGGACATGGACGCAGCCATGGACCCGCTGCTCTGCCACTACCAGTGTCCCATCGGCTCGCTCTTCTGCCGAGATAACATCTACTCCAACGAGCCCTCGGACGCTTTCCCAGGTCTGTACACGTTCTCTTTTTATCCTGCTGGATTATGGTCTGAGTTCAGGCTGCAGCTATCAAATACTTTGGTGATCGATTAATCAGATAAAACTGACTTTTGCTTAATTAAAGTCCAATTATAAATATGCAATAGAACATAAGTCAGATTACTTATCAAAAACAACCAATTTGTTTCTTTTATGAGAATAATTTACATTTATTTACATATTATGCAAACTAGGAAACGGTTTGTTAAATTTTCCAATTAAAAAAAACAAAACATTATTTCAAACTTAACATTTCCTGAGATATTAAAAAAAAATTCACTCCCAATAACTAAAATCTAATGAAATCTTCATTACTTTGAAACAACGAGAAGATGCAACACTTCCTCTTCTACATCACTTACGTCGGACTCATCGTCAGTAGCGATAATAATGTGTTAATAATTTCACGTATGAGTCACACTCCCGGCCAAACTATGAAAAAAAACGCGACTTATAGTCCGGGAAATACAGTCAACTGTTTGTTCAATTTTCCAATAATTATTTCAAACTTAACATTTCCTGAAACATTTAAAAAAAAATTCTAAGTATCAAAAATAAAAAAACATTCTTAAACACTGCTTGTAAATTGCGCAACATCACATTCATGACCAACACGCTTCAACAGAAATGGCGTCTTCTTCCGCTTTATAGGGGACACATGCGTGTTAGTACGTTGTGTAACGTTAAAAAGAGCTGGTGCAAAACCTGAAGTTTAAATGTATTTTTTATTTAAACGAGGCTTAGAGAAAGAGGAAATTCCTCCATCAATGTTTTTTGTAATGGAGGTAATCGAGGAATGGTTGCAGCCCTATATGAGTCCACAGAAATGCAACCAGGTGACCCTGGATCCCGTTTGTGACCTGTGTGGTTTCTCTCCAGGCTGTCCCGGGGACCAGCGTGTCTGCGTGGAGTCGTACAGCGGCAGCCTGAGCAAACGCAGGGACTACTTCCTGTCGGAGCACTTCGACCTGTGCTCGTCCTCGGTGCTGATGCAGCTTCCCAACGCCGGCCTGCAGCCCCAGCACGGCGAGCGCCGCCCGTCCGCCGAGGACGGCGACGCAGCCGACCCCGGGAAGCCCCCGGAGAGCGTCGGCTCGTCCAACACCTTCATGGGTAAATCCTCCGCTCACCGCTGCTCTGACCGCCTTAGTAAGGTCGTCCCGGTCAGGATCTTTTAGCTCCCAATGCCTTCCCGATCACTTGAGTTTTGACTTTTTATTTCTGTCCATTTGGATACAACATAAAAATAGTCCAATATTTTAAATGGCACCGAAAAGATATACGCTGAAGCCAAGGCTTATTATGCCTACCCTTTTATGAACCTCGACTCAGGAGGTTTTATACAAAACAAAACTAGTAATTTAGATTCAAACATTGAAAAAGAATGGATATATTGGACAAGTAACAGAGGTATCTAGACAAGAAACAAAGACAAAAAAACAAAACAAAAAACATACTATAAATTACAAGGAGTGATAAATTAAGTGGTTTTTGGCTAGAGACTGTACAGCGTACAACTTGAGTTTGAGTATCTGCCGATCCCGATTTCTCCCGATCCGATCACTTTTTTTGGCTCCCGATACATTTCCGATACTTTTTCCCGATCAGATACATTTTGGCAATGAATTAAAAAAAAGAAAAGAGGACTAAAACTAAATGATCCCAAGTTTCTTTTATTGTCCATTGGAGAACAACATGGTCATATATTTCAACAAAGCTTATCAGCTCTGGTGCCACAAAATGTAAAAACATGAAATTCTAAACTAAAACAAAAAGTGCAGAATAGTGCAATAACAAAAATAAATACATTTAACTTCAAAAGAGATAGTTGAATGACATCCAGTCAAACCCACAAACACAAGAAAATTAAAATACACTGCAAAAACTCAAAATCTTAACAAGAATATTTGTCTTATTTCCAGTTAAAATGTCTCATTTTTTGTCAAAAAATCTCATTACACTCAAAACAAGACTCATCACTGGAAAAAAACAACAATTTTCACCTGTTTCAAGTAGATTTTCACTTAAAATAAGTAGAAAAATCTGCCAGTGGAACAAGATTTTTTTGCTTGTAATGAAAAGATAAATCTTGTCCCACTGGCTGATGTTCCTACTTATTTCAAGTGAAAATTTACTTGAAACAGGTGAAAATTGTCAAATAACAAGTTATTTATCTGGTGATGACTTGTGATGGTGATTGTTTTAAGTGTAATGAGATATTTTGACAAAAAATGAGACATTTTAACTAGAAATAAGACAAATATTCCTGGTAAGATTTTGAGTTTTTGCAGTGTACTTTTTGGCTTAACCTTAGTGCAACATTGAATGGCATGAAATGAATAGCAGCAGCTTAATGCAACATGAACAGATATAAAATTTCACAATTCAAACATGTAAACCATGTTAGCTGGAGGGAAGTGACGTTAAATGAAACGATATATAAAACGATTTAATATATATTAAAAACATTAATAACTAGGTATGTTCCGATACTTTTTTGGCCGATACCGATGTTTTGAAAATGCCGTGATCGGGACAACACTAGACCGTAGCCCTGAACTCGGCTCTGATCTCCTCTCCTTCCTTCACCCGCAGGAACCTTCGGGAAAACCCCCTGGAGGCCTCGCCAGGACGCCGGCTTCCCCTCGCCGCCGCCGAGCTACAACGGACTAACTCTGCACGAGAACCCGTACACGGCGCCGGACCTGGACCTGGACTCGGAGCGCGAGGACGGCGGCGCCGGCAAGGACTCGTCCTCGGAGCCGATCAGCAACGTGTACGAACTTCCGTTCGACACCTGCAGGACTGAGTCTCAGCGCCGGATGAGCACTTAGCTGGGCGAGCGGGATTCCTGTTTTTCATGAAGAGGACAACCAAAAACAACGATCGTTTCTACCTCACTGATGGACACTTGCAATAAAGGACTCGGATGACGTGCAACGAGTGAATGTAAAGGCAGTCTGACGCTCCGGGACAAAGGAAAAGGAGCACAACAGCTGTATTTCCATGATGCAGATTCAGCTAAATAACATAGATGATTATATACATTTTTATATAAAGTTTATTATATTTTGTAAATTGTATATAAACAGATTTCATTATTTTTGCTTACATCTTGTGTACGATAGTTTTGCAGCCCTGCCTATTCATTTATTTCAGCTTTCTGAATGAAGCATTGTTTTGCACATATGTACAAAATAAAAGAAGAATACCTTGATTTGCGCCGCTACGTTCCTGTCAGTGCTCGTTTTCCGTGACATTTCAAGGGTTAAATACTGGACGCTGCAGAGGATGGTGCAGGTCTGTCATCCATCAGCTCCCAGAGAGACGGGATGTTTAACCGTTTAGTGTGGAAACTTAATGGCTTCCAGGTATGGAAAGCCAAACTATAACATGTGCCGTATTATGACACTTTAGCAAGATTACAACATTAATATCGTAAAAAAACTGAGCATCTTGTGCAAGAAAATCCAATCCAATCAGAGTTCTGCGCTGGCAGCAACAGGCAAACTTACATTTACTGAAGTTGTTAGTTATTAGGAGCATACAAGAAAAGTCTCAGAAAATTAGAATATTGTGATAAAGTTCTTTATTTTCTGTAATGCAATTAAAAAAACTAAAATGTCATACATTCTGGATTCATTACAAATAAACTGAAATATTGCAAGCCTTTTATTATTTTAATATTGCTGATTATGGCTTACAGTTTAAGATTAAGAGTCCCAGAATATTCTAATTTTTTGAGATAGGATATTTGAGTTTTCTTAAACTGTAAGCCATGATCAGCAATATTAAAATAATAAAAGGCTTGCAATATTTCAGTTGATTTGTAATGAATCCAGAATGCATGACATTTTTGTTTTTGTAATTGCATTACAGAAAATCACAATATTCTAATTTTCTGAGACAGTCCTGTATATGGCGAGAGAATACTATTTTACTGGAGTGAAAAGGCTGTTTTTCATCATTAAAAGGAATATTATTCCCTTCTGGGTTCTCATTTCACATTAGGTCGCACGTTGACAGCTTTTCAGACTAACAAATGACTGTTAACGTGACGTTATGAAGCCGCGTTGTGACCTCTTCCTACTGAAGTCTGGTAGTTTGGACGCTCTTGTGGAGTAAAGCCACATCATCGCTGGGAGGAAACATCACGCTGCTTTGCATATTGAGATATAAACAAAAAAAGATTCTCAGTGTATTCATGTAGTTCTTTATTTATATCATAACAAGTCACAACAAAACCATCACAAGGCACCCAAAGGTACTTGGAGATTACGAAACTAAACTTTCAGCAAATACGATCCAACAAATTATATTCTTATTCAGTCTCATGCATTTTACACTGGTTTGTTCCTGTTGGGCTCCTAGAAAGACGCTGATTTGATGGATGTTTTTGAGCGTACCTGGCTCTTCCCAGCAGGTTCAGTTGTGCATAAAGTCAGTTAGGGGTCGTGCAGATTGGTAACGGCTAGGAATGAGTCCTGACGGAGCTCCATTCGCTGATCTATTGATTTCCTATGCCTGTTTTCCCCCGTTTACTGTAGTGGGAAGACTGGACTCCAGGGAGTCGTAGAAGCAAATTCATTCTCGTCTGGTTTTGATTACAAGATAGTCGCATCTACTTAAAGTTAAATATAACTAATGTAAGGTATGTTTGGATTTTTTTGTCCAGTTGAGCAAAACATGTTGCTTTTTGTCGCACCTTTCCTACTGCTCAAAGGGTAATTCTTTTCTTTTCAAAGATACTTCTTTTTTTCTTTTTTTTACTCCAATCAAAGAAGGCAGCTCCTTACGTTTGTCCTTTTGGTGTAAATTTCCAAGATCTTAATCGCGATCACTCCCCTGCAGCTCAAACGAGAAAACAGTCCAGGGAGACAAAGAAGTAATTGAGTACAAATTTAGGAAAATAGCAACCAGCAATAACAAATATTGGAGCCGTGGACACTATCATTCATAAGTGCTCCATTAGCTATAGTGTCTGTAATTAAATACAACTCAAAGCGATTATGCAGCATATAATTAATGCTAAACCCACAAATTGCTGTTGGAGCAGTATGGCACAATACACCTCGGCCCAAACTAAACTCTCTGTTTACCGGATGAGTCATGGCTCCCCCCTCCTTCGGTCCTTCTCGCCTGGCGGTTTGTTGTTTCAGGCCTCTCCTCTTCAACATGAGGGAAAAAGGTGTGCTTGTGCGCCGGGCTCGCTGTCGAAACTTGCACTTGGAACTTGTCTCGCGGCTCCTTGGCTGCCACAGTGCAGACTTGTTTATGAAATGGCAGCTTGGCCATGCCGGTGCCAGCACTTCGGAGGAGTTTAATCAGATCCCTCCATTCAGAGGCCGTTGCTTGAGTCTGAAGAACCCAAAAGGAAATTAAAGCTGCAAGCAGCGATGAACGGGCCCATGTGCACGTTCAGGCTGCAGTGGAAGCTTGTATGACTTGCATGTAGATTCTTCAGGCCTGGACATTTAGTGGATGAAACACCCACGACTCTCTATATCAAACCATTCAAAAGTTATAGCAGAAAATAGGAACTATCACATATCGACCAATCAGAAGAAGGGACGGGGCTAATTTGCACCAATTTTGTTCAAGGACTCAAAACCGAGTCCGATGACACCACCCACGAGTCTTTATGTCAAACCATTCAAAAGTTATGGCAGAAAGTAGGAACGATCAAATATGGACCAATCAGATGAAGAGGGGGCGCACTTTTTGGCGTCTATCATCGCCACGGTAACGCTTTTGACTGAGAAAAGTAATGCACGTCGTCGCAGGATGGAGACGCACATTTTGATGTATAACACACCTGGGTGCACGTTACGGTTCGGGCGAAGAAACGGCCGAAGAAATGGTATAAATTGCGGCAAAATTACACAATGAATTCAAAATGGCTGACTTCCTGTTCGGTTTCGGCCATGGAGCCAAGAGACTTTTCTGTAAGTTGCGACATGATACAGGTGTGTACCGATTTTCGTGCATGTACGTCAAACAGTATTGTGGGGCTTGAGGCATGAAGTTTTCTAGGGGGCGCTGTTGAGCCATTAGGCCACGCCCATTAATGCAAACCATTAAATATCAAATTTATCACCAGGCCTGGCTTGCGTGCAAAATTTGGTGACTTTTGGGGAACTATCAAATATGGACCAATCAGATGAAGGGGGGGTGCGCTTTTTGGCGTCTAGCGTTGCCACGGTAACGCTTTTGACTGAAAAAAGTCATGCGCGTAGTCGCAGGATGGAGACGCACATTTTGATGTATAACACACCTGGGTACACGTTACGGTTTGTGCCGTATTAACTGCCGAAGGAATGGCATAAATTGCGCCAAAATTACGCGATTAATTCACAATGTTCAAAATGGCCGACTTCCTGTTCGGTTTCGGCCATGGCGCCAAGAGACTTTTCTTTAAGCCACGCCCATTAATGCAAACCATGAAATATCACATTTTTTGCCAGGCCTGGCTTGCTACGCCCATTACCACCCACGAGTCTTTATGTGCAACCATTCAAAAGTTATGGCAGAGAAAAGTTTTTCTAGGGGGCGCTGTTGTTCCATCTTGCCACGCCCATTAATGCAAACCATTAAATATCAAATTTTTCGACAGGCCTGGCTTGCGTGCAAAATTTGGTGACTTTTGGGGCACGTTTAGTGGGGCAAAAAGGCCCTCCTTACGTCGGAAAAATAAAAATAAAAAAATTCCTACGGATACAATAGGGCCTTCACACTGTAAGTGCTCGGGCCCTAAAAATGAAGAAGTGGTTCATCGCCTTTCGTGGGAGTGATTGGATGCACATTCTCCTTAAATGCTGCTGATGAGTTTTCTTTCAAATGTCATTGCGCTCGCATCTCTCTGGCTGACTGATGTTTATGTACACCTGGCTGTTGGCAACGGAGTTCGTATGACTTCGGTTTGAAGAAAGGAGGAGGTTTGTTGGAAGCCTTGCCAGCTCTCCGAGGAGGCTGCGATTAGGACAAGATGGTGGAGCCACACACATTCAAACACCTGGGAAACAGCTGGCGCTGCTGCCGAGCTGAACCCTGGAGCTCTGCTCCATTTTCCTCTCGTATCGTTATCTGTGCGCTGAAAGCCAGAGCAGAAAGTAGATCTGCCAAACACGGCCTCCAACGATGGATTAGTGCGGCTTTGAAATGATAGATGACGAACTCAGAGGACTCTGATTACACTTCTAGTTGGAAACAATGTGCTGACGTTTATGGGACGGACACGTTAGATTGTTTAGAGGTAAATGTTCCAATCTTCAAAAGATGAATGATGCAACGGTGCAGCTGAGCTCAAATGTAAATTCGGCAGAACAGAGCGACGGACTGGACCCTTGACTTAGACGTCGGCAGCTTGTTTTTTCTTTGGAGCCACATATTTGAACCAGTTTGTGAGGCTATAAAATGGATATTTGAAACCTCATTGGACACAAATACGTAGAGGTATCTTGCAAATGAAAATTGATGGACCAAAGAAAAGAGAGAAGAACAATTGGGAACAGGAAAACAAAGCAGCATCCAAGTTTAATCCCGGTTGAAATATTGTGAATTCCACTGGAGAGTGTTTTACTGCACTTAACGGCGAGTGTCTGGCTGGAAGAGTATGTGGATGTTTTACTTTTACTGGGGGGGGGTTGCCAAGAACCTCACGATACGATACGCATCACGATACTTGAGTCATATATATTGCAATATATTGCGATGTTATACATAGATTGCTGAAAACTGTAAAACACATTATGCATCTTAAAATCTGAGTTGCACTTACATCAGATTATAATAATTCATGGACAAACTGAGTCAAAACAGTGTAATTCATATTATTCATGCCCGTTTTATTGTAACTATACAAGCTAAAGTTACAACATATTTGCATTATGTTTTTCATATTATTTACATAATATGAAATCTGTTTAAAAAGGGGGACCGGAGGGTGTGTTCCAACTACAGGGGGATCACACTTCTCAGCCTCCCCGGGAAAGTCTACGCCAGGGTACTGGAGAGGAGATTACGGCCGATAGCTGAAGCTCGGATTCAGGAGGAACAATGCGGTTTTCGTCCCGGTCGTGGAACACTGGACCAGCTCTATACCCTCCGCAGGGTGCTCGAGGGTTCATGGGAATTTGCCCAACCAGTCTACATGTGCTTTGTGGATCTGGAGAAGGCATTTGACCGTGTCCCTCGTGCCATTCTGTGGGGGGTGCTGAGTGAGTATGGAGTCCGGGGCCCTCTATTAAGGGCTGTCCGGTCTCTGTATGATCGGAGCAGGAGTTTGGTTCGCATTGCCGGCAGTAGATCAGACTTGTTCCCGGTGCATGTTGGACTCCGGCAGGGCTGCCCTTTGTCACCGGTCCTGTTCATGATTTTTATGGACAGGATTTCTAGGCGCAGCCAGGGGCCGGAGGGGATCCGGTTTGGGAACCACAGGATTTCGTCTCTGCTTTTTGTGGATGATGTTGTCCTGTTGGCTTCATTGGACCGGGACCTTCAGCATGTGCTGGGGCGGTTTGCGGCCGAGTGCGACGCGGCAGGGATGAGAATCAGCACCTCCAAGACCGAGGCCATGGTTCTCCACCGGGAAAGGGTGGCATGCCTTCTCCGGGTGGGTGGAGAAGTCCTGCCTCAGGTGGAGGAGTTCAAGTATCTCGGGGTCTTGTTCACGAGTGAGGGAACGATGGAGCGGGAGATTGACAGACGGATCGGTGCAGCGTCCGCAGTTATGCGGTCGATGTACCGGACCGTCGTGGTGAAGAGGGAGCTGAGTCGAAAGGCGAAGCTCTCGATTTACCGGTCAATCTACGCCCCTACCCTCACCTATGGTCATGAACTTTGGGTAGTGACCGAAAGGACAAGATCGCGGATACAAGCGGCCGAGATGAGTTTCCTCCGCAGGGTGGCTGGACGCTCCCTTAGAGATAGGGTGAGGAGTTCGGTCACCCGGGAGGAGCTCGGAGTCGAGCCGCTACTCCTTCACATCGAGAGGAGTCAGCTGAGGTGGCTTGGGCATCTGTACCGGATCCTCCAGGACGCCTCCCTAGGGAGGTGTTCCAGGCATGTCCCTCCTCCCTAGGGAGGTGTTCCAGGCATGTCCCTCCTCCCAGGGAGGTGTTCCAGGCATGTCCCTCCTCCCTAGGGAGGTGTTCCAGGCATGTCCCTCCTCCCTAGGGAGGTGTTCCAGGCATGTCCCTCCTCCCTAGGGAGGTGTTCCAGGCATGTCCCTCCTCCCTAGGGAGGTGTTCCAGGCATGTCCCTCCTCCCAGGGAGGTGTTCCAGGCATGTCCCTCCTCCCTAGGGAGGTGTTCCAGGCATGTCCCTCCTCCCTAGGGAGGTGTTCCAGGCATGTCCCTCCTCCCTAGGGAGGTGTTCCAGCATGTCCCTCCTCCCTAGGGAGGTGTTCCAGGCATGTCCCTCCTCCCAGGGAGGTGTTCCAGGCATGTCCCTCCTCCCTAGGGAGGTGTTCCAGGCATGTCCCTCCTCCCTAGGGAGGTGTTCCAGGCATGTCCCTCCTCCCTAGGGAGGTGTTCCAGGCATGTCCCTCCTCCCTAGGGAGGTGTTCCAGGCATGTCCCTCCTCCCTAGGGAGGTGTTCCAGGCATGTCCCTCCTCCCTAGGGAGGTGTTCCAGGCATGTCCCTCCTCCCTAGGGAGGTGTTCCAGCATGTCCCTCCTCCCTAGGGAGGTGTTCCAGGCATGTCCCTCCTCCCAGGGAGGTGTTCCAGGCATGTCCCTCCTCCCTAGGGAGGTGTTCCAGGCATGTCCCTCCTCCCTAGGGAGGTGTTCCAGGCATGTCCCTCCTCCCTAGGGAGGTGTTCCAGGCATGTCCCTCCTCCCTAGGGAGGTGTTCCAGGCATGTCCCTCCTCCCTAGGGAGGTGTTCCAGGCATGTCCCTCCTCCCTAGGGAGGTGTTCCAGGCATGTCCCTCCTCCCTAGGGAGGTGTTCCAGCATGTCCCTCCTCCCTAGGGAGGTGTTCCAGGCATGTCCCTCCTCCCAGGGAGGTGTTCCAGGCATGTCCCTCCTCCCTAGGGAGGTGTTCCAGGCATGTCCCTCCTCCCTAGGGAGGTGTTCCAGGCATGTCCCTCCTCCCTAGGGAGGTGTTCCAGGCATGTCCCTCCTCCCTAGGGAGGTGTTCCAGGCATGTCCCTCCTCCCTAGGGAGGTGTTCCAGGCATGTCCCTCCTCCCTAGGGAGGTGTTCCAGGCATGTCCCTCCTCCCTAGGGAGGAGTTCCAGGCATGTCCCTCCAGGAGGAGACCCCGGGGAAGACCCAGGACACGCTGGAGAGACTATGTCTCTCGGCTGGCCTGGGAACGCCTCAGACTCCCCTCGGAAGAGCTGGAGGAAGTGTCTGGGGTGAAGGAAGTCTGGGCATCTCTGCTGAGGCTGCTGCCCCCGCGACCCGGGAACGGATAAGTGGTGGACGATGGATGGATGGATGGATGAAATCAACAATATTATTAAATTTACATTGCTAGTTCTTTTTTTCAGACAAATAATTTATGTTGTGACACTGATGAAGGGAAAGGATTGCTGAAACATGTCAGGTAATTAAAAAAGCTAAATCAATATTATTTAAGCCCATGTATATAATAAAGTTGTACTGGACATACAACCTGTCTGAAACATGATTTATTATTTGAAAAAAGAAATTCGATATTCAAATTTTTAATATTGATCATCGAATCGGCTGCCATATACCGTTTAATTTTAATATTAGTATTAAGTATCATCATCCAGATTCCATTAGTTGCTGAATCAATAGTGAATCCACTGAGACAATCCATCCATCCATCCATCCATCCATCCATCCATCCATCCATCCATCCATCCATCCATCCATCCATCCATCCATCCTCTATACTGTACCTGCTCATTATTCCTATTTAGGTCACAGGGATCTGCTGAAACAGCACTTATTAATGTTAAATCTCTGTTTTTGAAGAATCTTTTTTTCCCATGAAGCGAAAGGAATAAAAACTTGATGAAGTGAGGAAGATATGGAAGCTGTCTATTTCTCCAAAACTCTTAATGTGTAAATTATTTCCTTCATACAAAGTTTGACATATTTTGAATCGGAGTGTTTTGGAAGCAGATCTGGTTTGGCGCCAGAACTTACTATTCTTCTTGATTTTTTTTTTTTGGCACTTCCTCGTTGGCCGTACTTCACACACTGGACACGTCCGTCTTTTATACACTTTCATGATATACAGGCTTGTACAGATCCACATGTCCAGGGGTTTCTGTAACAGCTGGAGGCCATTCAACACCTTCAAAACTAAGTGCAATACTTATTACCGTGTTAAAAGTTACTGGCTCACCTGAGCATCAAATCGGTATATGTTTCCGGTACAAAGAAACACGACTTCCAAGCGCGAGCGCCTAAACTCCTAAAACTCCTAAAACTCCTAAACTCCTAAACTCCTAAAGTGAGCCACGTATCCACCAGACGTGGACCAGATCTTCATTTCCTCTGGGCCAATGGCCCACATCTGGCCCTCACCACAGACCTGACTCACACAACACATACCCAAGCCCCAGTCTGACCCGGCTCGTGAACTTTGGGACATGTGTGGCCAATATAGTGCTGTGATGAACCAGACGTAGCCCGGATCAGGCCCAAAAGAGTCTCCAACTGGGATTCAGTGTACAAGAGAGTGTCTCTTAATGAAGTAAACAAGCTATATTTCAAGATACAGTGAAAATGATCATAGATTTGACGTCAAACGCGTGAAGGCATGTTGAACGAGGAAGGACTGTTGTTTTACTGCCTTGCTTAAGATCATTTAGCAGCAACTGTGGGAAGAAATGTGTTTCCTTGCTGTGGTCTGGTGGATTCAAACCTTCCTGTCAACACTATGTCATCCCCGGCTTAACGGCGAGGTTTTACACTTCGCTAAACTGTGCGTGTTACAATTAAGCGGGAGGGTGTAATTCCCCCCTACAATGGTTCATTTACTCCTTTTAGGAGAGTCTCTGAAATTGCTGCAACTAAAAAACAATTTGCGGCCTAACGAGCGACTGCGGCGGGAGAGGCTTCCACCACTTCTGAGGGATCGCGCGGATCCAGGAGACTAGTACTCGGCGACAACCTTCGCGTTTCCATCCCAGAGGGGGGAAAAAGAGAAAACGGCGGCCAGATTGGGGGAATAATTTCCCCCCTCTTTGATTCAGCGTCCAGAGCAGTGAGACAGGAAGTTGACGATTCCTGTGGACCACCAGGGGCTGGGTGAGGAGAGGCGGAGCCCGGTGAAACCCCTTGCTTTCAGGTCGGGGTGTGATTCCCCCGGCCGGCCCCCCCTGCTGCGCTCGCGTTAGCTCCTCAGGTCATCGCCGCTCCCCACCTCGCTGTCTGAGGTGAGCGAATGTGGCACGCCGCAGTCTTATCTCATTACCAGACACTCCGAAACTTTGTTGCTAATTTGCTTTCATCGTTTCCAGATGTGGTGACTTGCAAACAGATGTTTATTATATTAAACAGCTACGAGGGGGGGTGGGGGGGGTCTCTGTCATGAGGTGGTGTCTGATTTCTACGAGCGCTGCGTTCACTTGAGGCAAGACAGGATTGGAGGGGATTTAAAAAAAGAGCTGACTGCTTTTTATTAACGCGAGGCCTCGCTCTCTCTTAAGGCGGATAAATTCACCCAGTCAACAATTTGTCTGGGTTTCACAGATGGTTTTTTACCTTCCCCTCCCGAAGCATTCTGATCTTTTACGGGTTACCTACAAACCTTTGAGCGTATCAGGTGACGGGAGGCGGCCAGGGCGCTCGTCTCTCTCCCGAAACACCAGCTCAAGTCAAAAAATTCAGCCCTGGAAACGCGGGGCTGGATAAAATCCCACGGTCGTATAATATGTTCACATGAGCTGCCATCAGCGTGAATACCAGCACGGACTCCATAAAACCCCATCAGACCATCTCTTCCCAAGTCTCCACTCCAGCTACAGCTCCTTGCATGATTAAAAGCACATACAAGAGGCTTTGCATCTTGCAGATGTTGCCATAAATCACCGGCTGGCCCTGCCTCTGCAACTGGCTGCTTGACAAATGTTCCACAATAACTGCGGCCCCCACCCCACCCTTCCAGTAAAAGAGGGAAAAAAATGAAAAGAGGGGGAAAGAAAAAAGGCTGGAATTTGTGCTCGGCTGCTTGTAACTCTTTCGGGACTATTGTAAAAATCTCAGCCATGTCAGCACAGGTGGAAACCTGAGGGGTCATAAAAGCAGAGAGAAAAGGAGCCCGCCCACCGCAGGCTTTTGTCCTTCCCCACAGTGTTTTAAACTCCCCGCTGCCTCCGCCGGCCCTCCGCCGTGACTAATTTCACACAAGTCTAAAGAGCTAAATCAGTCAGTCTGCACAGGAATCTGCGGACGCCAGTAACCGACACCCCTATCCCTGCCGGAGGAAGAAAGTAAATGAATAAAAATGCCACAATAATGGCCAAGACCGAGACCCGAGATTGCGTCCGTATAGGCCGCTTTCACACCCTAAACCTCAATCCAACCACTTTGAAATACTCAACTCAGTTACTGATAGAATGGCAGAGGTGGAAAAAGTACAAAAATATTGTACTTAAGTAAAAGTACAAATTTTCTGCTTGAAAATTACTTAAGTAAAAGTAAAAAGTACCCATTAAGAAAATTACTAAAGTAAAAGTATAAAAGTACCTCAAATTAAATATAATAAAGTACCAAAAGTACATGGTGTAAAATGTACTTAAGTACAAAAGTAAAAAGTAAAAAGTACAAAGTACAAAGTACAAAATTCAAAGTACAAAATTATTTTCAAAAGGATTGCAAAGAAATGAAGAATCCAAGAATTTGCTTACAACTCTAAATAATGCTGATATTATTCTGACCCCTTTAGCGTTTGTTTCCATTACCCCATTTTAATGCGTCGCCGCGTACCCTACGCCGTAGCTCTGCGCCGGTGTAACGCGGAACCATAAATCAGCCCCCGCTGTGCTGTTCTCACGGCAATAGCCTACATTTTCATTTAATGTAAGACTTTAATTTGTAGCGAGTAACGACGTGTCCATTTTTAAATATAGCGGATTAAAAGTATGATTTTTTTCCTTGAAAATGTAACGAAGTAAAAGTAAAAGTACAGAAAAATGAAAGTATCAATAAAAGTACAAATTCTCAAAAATCTTACTTAAGTACAATAACGAAGTACTTGTACTTCGTTACTTTACACCACTGTAGAATGGGAAGTCCATTAAGGGCAATGGAGGTCCAACTTTTTAAAAGAAATGTTCTTTTGTTTTTTTTTTAATTGGATTTAAAAGATGGAAGCCAATATTTGGAATATTTGCGAGAATTAAAAAATCACAGAGAAGCATCTGGCGGTGCCGCAAATTTAATAATGAACATTTCAAGCATTTTTCTATCTGAAGTCAGGAAGGTCTGAGCTATGTTTACTCACTCATAAAGGCTTGTTTACTCGGTTTGAGCAAAGGGGAGAGAGCCGTTTGGAAATAGGGATTACATTCTATTGGTTGGCACGCTGATTCGCTCCAGACGGGATTGGCGTTAAATTTTTAACAGATATCCGAGATCCCTAGGGGATGAATCCCACCGACTTTGATCATCCACTGGATTCATTTTCCAACATCCCCAGGATATTTGCGGTATCAAATAATATGTTTCTGCACTTTGGGTGACATGGCAGGACGCAGTTCGGAGGAAAAGAAGAAGGTACACACTTTTTTTCGACTCTAAGATTTTACAGATCGGAGGTAATAATGACAATAATACAACATCTGGTCTTTACTAGTTCTTAGGTTTTGGTAAAAACAACCTCAGATGAACAACAACACATGTCCCAATATACAATGTCATTATTCATGGGGCGTAAAACAAAGCCAGCATCCAGGAGCAGTGGAACACCCAAGTACATCCCATAATTCACTAGCTGTAGGATCACATCACAGCGGTAACATGAAGTCATGGTTTTCTGTATGACGTTAGCAGTCTTTCACATCGTTGAGGAAGAATTTTGCCCCACTTTTCTTCACAACGTTGCTTGGGTTCAAAGATGATATCATGGTCACATCCACCACTAATATACAGTGATTCTATAGCAACAGGGACCCGTGCAGCACTTTAAAAGACACATACTTGAGCTTTTTCATACTTTTTACTTCTTTAGGTCTTTATGAAGTATCTTTGACACAATTTGGTCCCAATACAACTGTCATAAAGTACAACAGATTGTTATTCCAACACATGTTGGTAACTCTGTTAATAGCAGCTTGTTTTAGGGGTGGGGTCAGACACCAGGCTTGACTCCACCCCCTTCTTTATGGATGCTTCTTTTGAAATTTGAAAGTGTTGCATCTTTATACTCCATTCTTCCAAGGAACAGAAAATCAATCGATATTGGAGAAGCAGAAGGGGCTTTTGTTCACATTAAATTATCAGTGTCAATTTGATTTGAAGATCGCGGATACAAGCGGCCAAGATGAGTTTCCTTCCTTAGAGATAGGGTGAGGAGTTCGGTCACCCGGGAGGAGCTCGGAGTCGAGCCGCTACTCCTCCACATTGAGAGGAGTCAGCTGAGGTGGCTTGAACATCTGTACCGGATCCTCCTGGACGCCTCCCTAGGGAGGTGTTCCAGGCATGTCCCTCCTCCCTAGGGAGGTGTTCCAGGCATGTCCCTCCTCCCTAGGGAGGAGTTCCAGGCATGTCCCTCCTCCCTAGGGAGGTGTTCCAGGCATGTCCCTCCTCCCTAGGGAGGTGTTCCAGGCATGTCCCTCCTCCCTAGGGAGGTGTTCCAGGCATGTCCCTCCTCCCTAGGGAGGTGTTCCAGGCATGTCCCTCCGGGAGGAGACCCCGGGGAAGACCCAGGACACGCTGGAGAGACTATGTCTCTCGGCTGGCCTGGGAACGCCTCGGACTCCCCCCGGAAGAGCTGGAGGAAGAGCTGGAGGAAGAGATGGAGGAAGAGCTGGAGGAAGAGCTGGAGGAAGAGATGGAGGAAGAGATGGAGGAAGAGCTGAAGGAAGAGCTGGAGGAAGAGCTGGAGGAAGAGTCTGGAGGAAGAGATGGAGGAAGAGCTGGAGGAAGAGTCTGGAGGAAGAGATGGAGGAAGAGCTGGAGGAAGAGCTGAAGGAAGAGCTGGAGGAAGAGCTGGAGGAAGAGTCTGGAGGAAGAGATGGAGGAAGAGCTGGAGGAAGAGCTGGAGGAAGAGCTGGAGGAAGAGCTGGAGGAAGAGCTGGAGGAAGAGATGGAGGAAGAGCTGGAGGAAGAGATGGAGGAAGAGCTGGAGGAAGAGCTGGAGGAAGAGCTTCCATGTTGTCAGTAAAAACTGACAACATGGAAAAAGTATTTTTCAGCCAAGACTGCTCAACAAGTCTGACTGCTTCCATTGTGAAATATGAAAAAATGAAGTCATAACTGTTATGGTTTGGGTTATCTGCAGGGTGTTGAGTTGCATTTGTTGTTTTACTTGGTTCTTCAGTTTTGATCATGTGTTTGACTTGTTTCCTGATTTATTTTGAAACTCTGTGTCCTTGTGTTTAGTTAAAGTTCGACTTCCCCTGTTCGCATCTGGCCTGATTGTTTGCACCTGTGTCTCGTCCGTCCTGTGACCTGTATACCTTTGTCTTGTGTTTCCTTCCCTCCCTGCTGGGCCGTACTGCTGCTCTCCCTGGCTGTGGGCTTTTCTTGTAGTGGTGGTATGTTGAGTTTTGTTTGGATTCCTGTTTGTGTAGCTCTTTTGTTTGATTAAAGAACTCTGGTTTGCGCTCCTGCCAGGAGCTCAAACCAAAGTCCTTTAATGAAGATGGCAGGAGACTCCTGCTATCTTCACCTCAAACAATAATCCCATTTAAGATGTGAATAAGAAAGTAGTTGTTGTCTGTGGTTATCGTAAATCAAAGGTTAAATGTTGGCCCTTGGATTGTTTAATTTTTTTCTACAGGGGAAAAAAAAACTAAGTTCTTGCTTTGATTTAATTTTGTGAGTTTTCACAAGCCTGTTTTATCCCCGTTGACAGAGCAAAGTTCAATTGGGAGTATTGGATGCGCTGCAATAGGAACACAGCCAGCAGTAATAACTTTAAGGAGGGAAGGCTCTATGAAAGGTAGAAGTTACAGCATTTAGCGTGAGATTATTCCCTCTCACAATGTTATGTTACGACATCTCTGAACTGCGACTCCAACCTAAATCTTCTTAAGTCTCTACATGTGGGCTCTTGCTTGAGCGGCCCTCGCTCTGCCGTTCACTCGTCGCTCATCATTGTCTCTCCTCTGCAGGAGAAAACTCCAGTTTGATCACTTACGTTTAAGCATCTCAGAAACTGGGCCAATCCCCTCATACAGTATGTTGAACCAATCCAAAGTTTTCCATCTATCACAAAAAACCTTTTTGGATGTAATTCAAGTAGGTCGAATCGGCTAAACATTAATCAATGAGAGACACTTTACACCACAAGTAATAGCAAGGGAGTGATGGTGAGTATAAAAATTGTCACACAGTAAAGACTAATAGTCGTCAAAGTGGCTCAGTAATGACTTTACTACTCCGAACTGGCTTCTCTCCAATACCAAACCAAGTAAGGCCGTAAAAGATAAACATGCACAAAGAAGGAGTGCCCTGATTTGAGTGTTTTTTCTACTTAAACTCAGAAGAAATTGGTGTAAAAAAAGATTTTGTGCAGTATCAACAGTTTTTGAGCGCTTTGCACACACACATAACAAGAAACTGTATTGATCCTATTGGGCACATGAAGCAAATAGAGAGGACGAGTATAAACGTCCTTGTCAGAAATTATAATACTAAAATAGATGGCGTGGGAGACAATGTTTAGTTTGGTAGATTGTACCTGCTTTTGAACTGTGAGTACACGAGTTGAAACACTTTTGAGGGACTAATAAAATGTCTGTGGCATGCTTTGGTCGGAATACCACAAATATATACTCCACCATACACGCCACAGGGCGTGCCTTATTGAACCACTTTCACACAGAGATTGTGGTAGAGAGATATATTGGACATCTCTTCTTTATCCCGCCCTTTTACTTTCCAGTTGGTCAGTTACTGTACTATGATCCAAAAAAGGAAGAATATGTCGTCCCTTGTGTTTGCTTTCAGGGAGCATTATTGCATTCCACAATCTAAAGATGCTCCCGTTCATTTTTCTTGGTCCACTACCAGAAACAAGTCCCTAAAGTGTCTCGTCACCGACTGAGCTATTCCCAGTCTGCACTAAATAAAGCTCAATGTTGAATGAATGCTGAGATAACTTGAAGTTTCTATTGTTTTAGTATTCCCAGGGCTGTTGGGTGGATTCAGCTGATGGTGGCTCCCCCAGTTTTCTAAGCAGAGGAACAGGGTTCACCTAAAACGGGGGTCGGCAACTCTTTAGCGCCGCCCTAGTGGCTCCCTGGAGCTTTTTCAAAATTTTTTTTTATTCTTTTTTCTCTTTTTTTCCTTTTTTTCTCTTTTTCTCTTTTTTTGTTCTTTTTTTTTCCTTTTTCTCTCTTTTTTTTCCTTTTTCCTTTCCTTTTTAATCTCAACATTTCGACTTTTTTCTCGAAATTTTGACTTTTTTCTCGACATTTCGACTTTTTTCTCAACATTTCGACTTTTCTCGACATTTCGACTTTTTTCTCGACATTTCGACTTTTTCTCTTGACATTTTGACTTTTTTCTCAACATTTCGACTTTTTTCTTGCCATTTTGACTTTTTTCTTGACATTTCGACTTTTTTCTCGAAGTGCATAATGAAAAAAAAATCTTCCCCCAGTTATAACTAATATAGATACATGCAGCATGTTTCACGAGATTGTACTTCAATGTTAATCTCGATATTTCGACTTTTTTCTCAACATTTCGACTTGTTTCACAAAATTTTGACTATTTCCTGGACATTTCGACTTTTTTCTCAACATTTCGACTTTTCTCGACATTTCGACTTTTTTCTCGACATTTCGACTTTTTTCTTGACATTTTGACTTTTTTCTCAACATTTCGACTTTTTTTTCAAAATTTTGACTTTTTTCTTGACATTTCGACTTTGTTTCTCGAAGTGCATAACGAAAAAAAAATCTTCCCCCAGTTATAACTAATATAGATACATGCAGCATGTGTTGCCTTCATTCTAAGGCTTAAGCCTCATTTTTTGCGGCTCCAGACATATTTGTTTTTTGTGTTTTTGGCCCTCTTTCAACATTTAGGGGTTGCCGACCCCTGGACTAGAACCAGTGCCCCAAGTTAACTTTCAGGTTTTCATATGGCCAATCCAACCTCAGCCTGTCCGACCGTTGCTTGGTCTCAAACCTGGTTGTTATTTTGTTATGGAGCATGTTCAATTTGCTTGTCACTTGGGCATTGTCCCTTATGCAGCCACACTCTTGAAAAAGCCTCCCACCTTCTCCATGATGCCCTAACTGACTTCACCTCTGCACAGTTTGAAACCATGAGACAGGTTTCCATTGGTGGGAGTCTGGAGTAAAACCCAGGAGGCAGGAATTGTCCTCTTCGTTTGTCCGTTTGAATTGTTGCACCACTACAACAGTTAGGTGATGGACTCGACAGGATCCACTGCCTTAGCGCTCCATATCGTTTGGTGGTGGGAGTGTGCCATTTTTGCTGTTTGCCAATCGCCAATAAATGACACAATAAGACAAGAGCAAAGAAGAAAAACAAACTGGTACAACAAGGAGCTGAGGCGGTTGCTGTGTGCATCCCTTCCCAGGCTTAAATATATGCTCTAACACTGAAAAAGTAACTTTTCCAATCCTAAGGGTGCTTTAAAACTAGTTAAAATAAAGCTTTTAGAGCACGTCTGTAAACAACTTTGACTTGACCTGTGACAGCTTGGAGAATTAACACTTCACACATTCTTGGGTCAAACCGAACATGTCACTGACCCTTGAACACGGGCCACACACCAACAAACACACATAAACTTGCATCATAACCCCCCACCAAGCTGGTTTAAGTTAGAACTTCCCCCATAATTATAATCTTACTACTTTTTTCTCATCGTGCTGAGGAGGCTCCATGTCTTTTGGAAGCCACCAGTCACCAGAAGAACAGCTGTCACACGATATGAGTGATGCTGTTGTGGGAAATGATGGGAAAAGCCTTGCGCTGACAACGAGCAAACAAACACTAAAGGGGGTTTAATTTCAGGCCGAGCTCGCTGTCGACAGCTCAAACAAATGAAAGCAAAGGGAGGAATGAGGATGGGGGCTGGGGGGACAGAGAGGAGAAAGACCAACAGTGCTAATCGAGCCTTTTTCTCTAAGAAAGAAGAAATATCTCTTCCCTTTGTTGGTGCCGAGAGCTCTTTGTAAAGACCTAATCTGATAACAGGGTGTGAGTGTTTTCATGAGTTTAACGTACTCTGTGTTTACTGAGACCCAAAGTCGCCAAATGGTGTTTGTGAAACTTGCTTCGGCACATTGAGGGGTTTAACGCCTCAAAACAAAAGTTTCATCTCGCTCTTACACCTCAAAATGGATTTTCTGCAGCGTCTCTAGGAACTAATGCGTACACCGCCAGAGTTTGTGTGCCTGCTGAAATGTCACTGCAATTAAGCGTTGCTTTCGTCATGTGTGCCAGTCATTAATGAGTACAATATGGCTCGCTTGCCTGTGCGCTATAAATTCACTCTTAGATTGATGGCTTGTGAGTCCAGATTCAGAGGTTCCAAATTGCAACAAAACAGTAAAACGTAAAAAAAAAAAAAAAGAGTAAATGCATTTTGTGTGTTTATGACCACAAAAAAAAAAAGGTTTTAATGCGTTTTGTTCAGTGAAAAGAGGCAAACAGGCCTCTGCATTTCAAATGCGGTGTCTGACATTACAAACAGCCAATTTCATCACACCCAGCGAACCCCATGTGCATGTTCTGGCAAGTACTGTTGTACAAACAGCTCTGCTTTTTGGAGCAACTGAGCTGTCGAATATTTATTGTTTGGTTAAGGTTTCAGTGAGATATTATGACATCAGTCACAGGAGCAATTCAGCAAGGAGGCCGTGAGGGGGGGATTTCCAACTTTTCCCTCAGACCAAGTCTGTGAGTTGAAATGTAGAGATCTGTCTAACCTGCATGGAGGTTTGATGTTCTTTGGTTTGAAGCAGCAGTTTTTAGCCTTTAAAAGGGCTCTCGCCGGACAATACACATGCCCTCTTTACCAGACTGGTAAAAAAGCCCAAACTTATCGGACCTATCGTATTTTTCCATGTACGTAGCTCAGGAGTGTTGGATACTTTCAAATTTCTTTTCAGCTCCTTTTCAGAGTAATAGAAAATCTATTAAAAAAGGTTATCTCAAAACCCCCCTCTTCAATAATTACCAGCTGCGAGACTTGTGGTCCAATGAATCAAATTTAAAAAGGAAGTATTATGATGTCTAGATTTCCTCCTTTCAACACAAAAGGCACTCATTGTGCTTCCAAAGCAAAAGCAATCTGAAATGACTGATTTGTCAGCCACTCTTTCATCCACTCATGTGTAAAAGATCTGTAGAGCAGCTACTTGGATGCCAGTTTGGCATCCCTCAGGTAGAGAATAATGGTGTATTCAGTTCACCTCAGAAGTGGGAATCAGGAAAGATATCCAAGTTGTTCCAGTTGGAAACTAAACCTTTCCAGACATCGAATTTCTACTATGACCCATTGTTGTCAATATTGATTTATAACTATCATGTATTCTGTATTTATCACATACAAACGGTGTAGCAACACGTCCACTGACAAAAAGCAAACTGCCCTCTGAGTATGTTGACTTAAAGGAGCATGAGGCTCCTTTTAAGAAATGAGACTCTCTAGCGCCACCCTTCGCCACAACGGTTGTCGGGGGTACTGCAGCCAACAGTGAAGCCGGCACGGGAGAACGGGGAGAACGTGCATGCAGCGTCATGTGACATCACATCTGCAGCCCAGCGCGGGAAATTCCAGCCCGGAATTGCAGCACATTTTGCAGCACACAGCCTGTTCAAGGCAACGGAGAGATACACTAGAGCAGTGGTTCTCAAATGGGGGTACACGTACCCCTGGGGGTACCTGAAGGCACTCCAGGGGGTACGTGATATTTTAAAATATACATATATTTAAAAAGTAGCATCCATGCAAAAATCCTTTAAAAATAAATATTTCATAAATAATTGAGGAAAATCTAAGTCTAAATTCATAAAATGAATTTTATCTTCAGGAGTAGGCTATTCAACTTATTAGCCTAAAACCGCAGAGTATCCCCCACACCAGGATGGTTCCACCTAACCTGTCAATCACCTGGCTTCACCAACGATGGAGTCGTGGTTGAAGCATAGCAGCAATATTTTTATGTTTAATAAATCAGTTACTGATGGCACAGTGCTCTGTTTTAGGTCTTTTTTTTTTTACAACCAAAAGTGCTTTGCGCTGGTTAGGGGGTACTTGGCTGAAAAAATATTTCACAGGGGGTACATCACTGAAAAAAGGTTGAGGACCACTGCGCTAGAGGGCTCATTCGTTTTGGTTTGGAACGCTTCATCTGACATTATTACTAGAAAACTTAAAACGTATACACATTTTTTTCATAAATCCTGCCTCATGCTCCTTTAACGTGTCATAAACCGTAAAATGTTTTAATTTGTTGACGCAAGTTGCAGCCATGTTGAGAAGGCCACGTTTACACATAGCCGGGTATTTACAAAAACTGATATTTCCCCCTCTACGTTTTGAAAAATACCATCATTTACACGAACCTGCATAAATAGCTGTTAAGGTGCTATGAGCAGCCAAACCTACAGGGGGCAGTGTAACGAGAAGATAAAGTCATGCTAGCCAATCAGAATCCTGGAAAAAAACATCAACAAATGACACGAGTAACTTCCAGTTACTTCCAAGATGAACGAGATTCTTTTTTTTGGAGTGACAGAGAAGTGGAGTTACTTTTAAATCTGACTTTAGAATATAAAACAGGTAAAAATATTGACAGTGGGCAAACAAATTGTAAACACGTGACGCTGGTGACGTTTCTGTTGCATAATGTGACGTTCTGAAGCCTAAATGTCCGTTTCCCTCCGTTTACAAGCAAACGTGAAGACGGAGTTTTTGCAAATCTCCACTTTGGCCGGAGTTTTCAGAACTGATCGTTTTTGGAGACTTTGAGCTTCGTTTTCGTGTAAACTAACGGCCAAAACGCATGAAAACACCACCGTTTTTGCTACTAAAACCGGGATACATGAAGTTTGTACAACTTTCTGAGGTGGAACCCTAATGGGAGGGGCCATTCAAGTTTAAACCTCTGACATGAAACTTACTGAACGAAACAAACAAAAAAAAAAAAACCATGAGTAGCAACCTCGTGCCCAGTTTGGGTTAAAACTGAAGCATGTAATTGTAAAATTATCTTTATTTTATTATTATTATAAAACTAACCAAATATGTTAAGATTCAAATACTCAAACATAAAATTATAAATTAACTTATGGGAATAAAATGGGAATAAAGTGTTGTCACAGTTTTGTCTTTTAGAGAACAGAAAGAAGATGAATTCGAGACAAAAACTGGATAAAGAAAAAGACCTCAGCTTGGTAATTGGGTATATTTTCATGTTGTTTTTCAGGTTGGTTATTTTTTTGCTGCTTTTACTCAACCTCCAGCTGCAGTCTTTGTTAAAGAATGATGGCGACATGAGGGATCACATGAAATCCATCTCTATGCAGATGACACCTTCCTTCATCTTTACCAATGCAAGAAGTCAAGTATCACCAGTCCCAATTCTCCAACAATTAAAGCCATTAAATGAATCAAATCCACAAGTTTTCCTTTTTATGAGTAAAATAAAGATGTATCTTTGTTCAAAAAACACCCAGACTGACCATTTCAGAAAAAAAAAATAGATTATGTAAATAGAGACAGGACATAAAGCTTTTACTCTAATTGCACAAGTATAGCGAGATTCCAGTCGTCTCTCCAAACTGCCTATTGGTGTTTATGTCACAGTCATATGTTTATATACCTAATGTGCTTTCATTTCACCATCTGGAAAAATAGCTGCTATAAGCATTTCAACAAAAATATATTCTTCTTTATGGCACCAGTCCAACCAGCGTCACACTGGCTTAAAAATGTCTTCACTGTACCTCTATTTAACTACAATTACTCAAAAAATATAAAATACTTGTTTTTCTCCTCACAAAACCAAAAGTTAAACTAATTAAAATAAGTACACAAATAGAAATAGTAGCCTGAACAACATGTGAAATCTATTCACATGTTGAACGTTACGGTTCATTACCCATCTCTGAGTTCATTTAATTGAAAACCGTCTCCTGCACAAAACAATAACAAGTAAAACATTGCGACTGATATTTAATGGCTCATATATCAGTTCGAACTGTAAACAAAACTGCTGAGAAATGCAAAAAATAATCCCTCGCAGGCTTAATATGTCATGTGCTTTTGGGCCCACCCAGAAGAGTGACTGCAGACATTTGTTTTTTCTCATAAGCTATTTTATCATGCGCTCTGTTGTGCTGAAAATGTACACACACCCTCCCACGCACTGACTGAGCGAGCTCCAGATGGAAAACGGAGCCTTCTCTCCCCCAGCGTGAAGACGGGCATCTCTGCACTCTTTTCATTACAAAGATTTTCAAATGTTTTCCAGACTGCACGGCAGCAGTGTGGCGACTCCGTCAGCATCTTGGATAATGTCTTGGCACCGTGAGCTCAGTTTCTGAAACATAAATAAGGCCGTTCCAAACGCTGCCCGTCTGGCAGGCGGGTGCTCCCACAGGCCTCGTCCCTGGTTGTTTAGTGCCCCGTCCCTGTTGAGGACAAGGGACATTCACTTTACATGCTCTTGTTCGGCTCATTTAAGCTTTAATCTTTGGGGCTTTTCAAGCTCCGCGCTCCTGGCTCAACTTACAGCGGTTCTTCAGAGTAATAGATGACATTTATGTGGCTATAAAGTGAAATAACAGCAAAGCTATCATGAATATAGTCTCATCTGGACATTGTGTGATTACAAAGTCTTAAAGAGACTAAACTAAAATGTGTAGTGACTTTAATACAGACACTAGAAGAAGGGGGAGGGTGCACCTTGTTTAAGAGGAAAGATTGACACTCAATCTTCAGGTGGAAAATGGACAGAGAGGCAGAAAGAGAAGGAGGAGAGACGGCCTGCAGAGGCTAACGTCTATCCCGGCCAGGATTACTATCATTATTGTAATGACTCTGTAATGTTTTCTTTCCTGGACCAGTAATTGTTCCCAAGCCCGCCGCTCAGATGTGCAGGTGGACAAATTGCTGCGGATCGCTACTTTCCATGATAGCGAGGGGAACTTAATTATTTCCAAAATTCAGGCTTCAAACAGAACTTCTCCCCCACTCAATCACGCCAGTGGCACTTGCAGGCCAGTTACGTCAACCCTTTGGCACAAAATGAAACAAAGACATCTATTTTGCTAAGTACATTTGTGTGCAAAAGTGTCCAGTTAGTCATAGTTTTTAGGCAAACACAGTCTGAGAGGAATTGCATTTGTTTTTTCACTGTGCAGAAGTATTGGCGGAAAAAAAGCCCAAAGGAAAAGCATAATAACGTGGACGATATATCGGTCCTTCCACAGGACTTACCGGGTAAGTTGCAACCAGGTGCTTCATCAGTGCTGCACGAATTGATTATCAGCAGGTGTGCGGATCTCTATAAATGCAGACATTTTACCAGTTTACCAGTGTGGAGAATTCAGTTCACACAATGCCTATAAGGAAAGAAATAAGCAATGGCTTGCATTACATAATTGGAAAGCTCATAAAGCCACTTCCAAACAATTTGGAGGTTAGCGTTCTAGGCTGAGACGGATTATCTCAAGTGGGAAGAATTCAAGAGTGGACGTCCTTGTAAAATCACCATTTTATAATCACTTGCCTAACAGGGGGTCTCGGGATCTGCACCTGCCTCTATGAACTTGATAGTAACGGCTTACACCCCTTCACAAGCACTTCGTTCTTCACAACACAGACTGGCCTTGTCTTCTGCTCACAAGAGGTGATCTCAGTCCAGACTCTTCGCCCACATGCTTCCTCAACAGTGGAAAAGGTCACCTGTGGTTATACGGGCAAAGTCGTCCCTCTCTACGTCCAAGGACGTGTTGAAAACTGTCCTCTGTCATGAACGGCACTCCCCCTATAACTTCCTGAGCACTTGAATGTTGTCTAATGGCGCTTTTCCACTAGTACCTACTCAGCGCGCTTCTACTCTCCACGCCCCCGTCTTTCGCTTTTCCGCTATGGGCCGAGGCGGGTAGAGGCGTGCCGAGTGGATACTTTTTCTGTACCGAGGCTGCCGAGGTTCTAAGCGGCTGAGTCGGCCCTGGATCTGACGTCATCACCCTCCACGCCACCGATTGGTCGGGGGGCCGTCAGACGTTTGAATCAGGAAGCAGGAGTCGGTGCGAGAGCGACTCGCGGCTTGCAGCGATTTTATTATACAGCGCAAACGTCTGTTTGGTGATCCAACTCAAAACAACAAAAACCCCGTCTTCACGTTTGCTTGTAAACAGAGAGAAACTGACATTTATGGCCCTTTTCCACTAGTCCCGCCTCAGCTCGGTTCTACCCGCCACGGCCCCGTCTTGCGCTTTTGCACTAGGGGCTGAGACGGGTAGAGCCGCTCTAAGCCGATACTTTTTCTGTAACCATTCTGCCGAGGTTCTATCCGGGCTGAGCCGGGACTATTTCTGACGTCACCACCCTCCACGCCACTGATTGGTCGGGGGGCGGGGCCGTCAGACGTTTGAATCAGGAAGCGGGAGTCAGCGCGAGCACGACTCGCGGCTCGCAGCGATTTTATTATACAGCACAAACGTCTGTTTCATGATCCAACTCTGAGGTCCAGATGTTCATAAACTTGGTGGCTGAGGAGAGAATTAAAAAACGGATCTAGACGGGCGACAATGAACGATCAGATCTACCAGGATCTCTGTTTTACTCTCAGCCGCTCGCGGCTCCAGCTGATTTCTCATCAGCGCCGACACAAACAAAGGGGTTGCGCAATCGAGTACGTCACAGCAGCTTCACCCCAACCTGCCCACTTCTCACCTGGCTGTGGAAAAACAAACGAGGACAAAGCGGGTGGAGCCGGGACGAGGCGTGACGAGCCGTCCCAAGCCGGGGCGCGCTGAGTAGGTACTAGTGGAAAAGCGCCATTAGTGGCACTTAGCCACACTCATTTAAATACTGGTTCATCTGCACCTACTTTGTGATCGACCACGTTACTGTAGCTTGATTGGTTTCCTCTGTTGTTCCGCTTTGGATAAAAGCGGCAGCTAAATGTGAAGCGATGTCAACATGTAATCCAAGAGCTACATCGCAGACGCTGCAGCTCTTGCTGAGCATGTTAGATGTTGACGTTCATGACAGCACTATTGGAAAATGATGTAAAAAGTACAATGTGTCTGGAAGTGTAGCCAGAGGAAAGCTTCTTTTTTTCGGGAAAGTTTCAAAACAATGTACCATAGACAGATAAGACGACAGTGTAGGTGTTTGGACTGTTGCCCTGTTGTTAAAGAACCAAACACAGCATCGCTAGATACTTCCTACCCACCGTAAAGCACAGCAGTGAAGGGGTAATGATTTGGGGTTGTTTTGCAGGATCTGTACTGCAGTCGTCAAGTCAACCACCAACTTCTCTGTGTGCCAGTGTCCTCTAGAAGCCAATGTGATGGCGACAGCTAAAGTTCACCTGAACTCAATTCATGCAAGAGTACAGTTGCGTTTCAAATGGACCAGACCTCAACCCTCAAGAGAGGCGTGCATGAGTGATCCCAAAAACCTCAATGAACTGCAGCAAGGTTGGAAACAAGAATTGGCCGAAAGTCGTCCAAGTCTTGGAGACGATGGAGACGCTGATAAAGTCGAACAGGAAATTAATCCTTCCAAGTTGTTGCTGCCTGGCGTGGATTTTCAAGCTATTCAATCATGGGGGTACTTAGCATTGCCCACATGTTTTTCTTTCCTTTTTATTTCTGTTAGATAAATAATGGTACGGGGAACAAAGACGTTGTTGTTCGTCTCAGGTTGTGTCTGTCTAAATACTAAGGTTCGCTAGAAAGAGAAACATTGCATAAGAACTAAATAACTTTTGCACATGACTGTGTCCAGTTCTGTTTATACACAGCGCTGCAGTAAATGTGTTTGATCAGATGTCCTTGTAGTTTGCATCGTCTATAACTTGTTATTTCACGTAAGATAATATGGGAAGAATGTTTTTTTTTTATTGTTTCTGCCGCTCTGTCATACTCTCCTCTCCCCAGCCTTCAGTGCAGTCCGGAGATGTGTTGGATGCATTGACCCTTTAAAAACTTCCACACTCCATATAACCCATATGAACCTCCGCCCTCCGCCACCTGCAGCCAACTGTCCATGACTCTTAAAATTAGCCAGATGTTGCTTCAGGATTCCTGCACACAAGCATAGCAATAATGCAAACTGGTTTTGGTGAGGCGGTTGTGCTCGTTATTAGGTACGATGCACAAGTGTTCAGTAATCTGAAAACAAATGAGATCTCCTTAAATTAATGAGTTAAAGCTTTGTCCTCGACGTGCCTCCTCCCCTCCCCCACCGCTTCTCTCCAGAGAGCAAGTCCGGGCTTGTCTCTCTCAGGAGAAATGAAAGGAGGGGATGATGGAAGTAGCACCAGGGCTAGATTGTCCAAATAGGAAACTGTCACACCTTCTGCCCTGTAGATGTATTGTATTCTGGTTTGACTGCTGCTGTTGATATAAGGTCACTAGAAGTTCACGCTTCCGCAGAATTGGGAAGAAATTTGAAGCTTGCTTTTCAAATTTTGCAAAATCACTGAACGACTGCGCAAAATAACATCAGCCTGTTATCGACATTGCAAAGAGAATATTGATGCCAAGTTGTTATTGTGAGTGTATTTGCAAACTGGCTCATTTGCAGAGGAAAAAAGCAAAACTAGCTACCAAAGGAAGGACTTTGCATTCAAGTCTTTGAAGGAAAATAAACACAAAAAAATCCCAAACGAACTGCTGTTCATTCATTACTTAGCCATTAGTATTGTCCTCAGATTACCATGTACAGCCTCAACGCAGGAATAGTTTGGATGATAAAGAAAATGGACATAAAAAAAGCAACAGTTGTGAAAGTGATGACCTCTCTTTGTTTTGAAGATAGTCTAAAGTCCAGATATTTCATTTAATTTGTTGATGTATATCCATTTTTGCATTTGAGGCCTGTCCCTGATAGCAAAATAAGAGTGAATCAACGTTGAAATATGGTAAGGCAGAAACATGTTGAATCCATGTTGAAGCCTGGTCCACGACAAGCAGTATAAGGCCCCGTTTACACGTAGCAAAAACTGTGGTGTTTTCATGCGTTTTGGCCGTTCGTTTACAGGAAAACGGAGCTCAAAGTCACCAAAAACAGTCATTTCTGAAAACTCCGGCCAAAGTGGAGATTTGCAAAAACTCCGTCTTCACGTTTGCTTGTAAACAGAGAGAAACGGACATTTAGTCTTCAGAACGTCACACTATGAGACAGAAACATCACCAGCGTCATGAGTGCAACCTGTGTTTACAATTTGTTTGGCCACTGTCAATATTTTCTTGTATTTTCCTTGTTTTATATTCTAAAGTCACACTTAAAAGTAACTCCACTTCTCTGTCACTCCAAACGAAACACTCTCGTTCATCTTGGAAGTAACTGGAAGTTACTCGTGTCATTTGTTGATGTTTTTTTCCAGGATTCTGATTGGCTAGCATGACTTTATCTTCTCGTTACACTGCCCCCTGTAGGTTTGGCTGCTCATAGCACCTTAATAGCGTATTTATGCGGGTTTGTGTAAATTATGGTATTTTTCAAAACGTAGAGGGGGCAAAATCCGTTTTTGTAAATACCCGGCTATGTGGAAACGTGGCCTAAGTTGATTCAACATTGATTACACATCGGCATTAGAATTGGATGATTGATTGTTGATCCACCATCAATCGTCGACCTTAACCAAATTTCAACCTTTTTGATCATAATTCAACATTAATTTAACATCTTTTGCTATCTAAGATAACACTTTAAAAAAAAAAAAAGTTCTTTCAGCATTTATTCTTGGACTGACGATATCAAGCAGTAAAATTCTTCCTATTAACAGGTCCTTAATGTGCAGAAATACACAAATGCAGCTTTTTCTATCTCAAAATCCTCCACGTGTCTCTAGTGGACCAGTCACGCCTGCAGATGGGCCTTTTTCATATGCAGAATGTGGTTTTGTGTCTTGTTTAAACCATGAACCTCACTGGCAAAGCGGTGGTCTTGAAGTCAGCGGCTCTAAACGTCTCTACGTTGCTGCTGACGTTGCAGAAGTTGTTTGCTGGTAACAGCCTGGATGATCCTTTACATCTTTGTTCCAGAGCACGTGGCGTCCAGAGAGATCTGGAGCAGTGATTCCTCGGACCGGGATCCATCAGAGATGCCTCCGAGCTCAGTGACGTTCACGCCGATGCTTCCTCTCTACAAAGTTCAAGCAAGAACTCAGCATCTGCATGTGTACCTACATGCTGCAGCGCTCCAGATCACATCATCCTCCAGCCTTTCTGCTCGGAGGTTGTAACATACTGGGGACACATGCAGCCTTGGAAAGTGTTTGAGACATGAGTGTGACAGGAGCTCCCCACCCCCACCAGCAACGCGCACAAACCCAGATGGTCTTTTTGCAGAGTTCTTTAAAGTTCTTGCAGGCCAGCAGACTTCAAAAGGAGAATTCCACCTCTTTTGAAAGTGTTGTAATTACCGGCATGAATGCAGCACATGTGACACACACACACACACACACACACACACACACACACACACACACACACACACACACACACACACACACACACACACACACACTGCATCAATCACAGAGAAACACCTGATTTTAATCACTTCACCGCGGCTGCAGCAAGCGTTTTGACACCCACAAAATAGCTGCTCACTAGGAGCTTGAAAGAGGAAAGTTGGCAATAAAAAAAAAACAAAAAAAGACTACATGTTTTGATGAAATTAAAAAAAGTTAGAAAAGGGTGTCCTGATGTAGTTAAAAAATAAATAAAAAATATCCACAGTCCAGAGCTCTGCAGCTCAACCACACAACTGTGAAAATAGTTATGTTCATGTTTTTTGCGTGTAATTGAGCTTTTAGCCGTTTTCTGATGTGAATTCTCTGTTGCTAAAAGTGCATGTCACGAAAAATAGGTCGTAGTTAAATTAGCAAGTACCTCTTTCAAAAGTAGTTCAGTTACTTTTCCATTTTGCTATATAATAAAGTCAACAGATGATCATTTAAAGTCTTTCAAGGATTCTGCTCATTCTTAATATCTGGAAATACTCTGCAACGTTCAGCTACTTCAGCCGGTCCGCGGGTTTGGACCAGCAGCGCTGGACGTTAGCAGCACAATATCCTCTTAAAACAACCTTTTTCGATTGCAGAATCAGAACGACTGCTGCCTTTAGCTGATGCTGGGTTGGCTACAAGCTGCGGATCATTTTGCCCAGCTTCCTAGCAGAACCATTACTAATAAAGAAGTGATGCCGGCTAACCAGTGACCAAGCCCCCTGTCAATCAAAGGGTCTATTACCCTAACTATACATACGTTTATTGTTTTGTATAATATTTACCTGGGGTCCGTTTCACAAAGCAGGTTCAACAAAATCTGAGTCTAATCCTGAACTCTTAGTTGATCTACTCTGAGATCGGAAACTCTGAGTTTTCGGTTCCAGAACAGCGGATTTGAGGTAATTTACTCAACTCTAAGTAGTTTCACCGGGAGTTAAGCGCGAGCGTGAGGGAAATAAAAAGCCAGCATCAGTAGATCGCTGATACAACGATTCACCATGGCAACCGGCGACACAAAAGAGCGACATACATTTTCTTTTTTTTCTTTTTAACTTTATTTATCTTTTCAATTTACAAAATCCCTTTGAGGAAACGTTAGTTTGCATCTCAAGATCCACATAGGCTACTTCACGCCACTGGAGTTAGAAGCGTTAATACGTGCAAGAAAAAATTAAATTTTATTGTCAATTAGATCAGGGCCGTCAATTGGGTACGGCAGCTGCCACACCTCGGCTTCAGGGGAGAATGTAAATGTTTTTTTTTAAATACATTTATGGAATTACTCTGTATCTATTTGTATTATTGTATTCTATTACTTCATACATATAAAATAACTACAAATGCATATCAGAACAACATGATGGATTTCAGTAGGTATTATCTATCCCAACACTTGTACCCCCCCCTCATATCTTGAAATGTCCCAGCGTCCCTGACGACAGTCTCGTTTTTAGTGCGCTCTGCAGATATAATATATGTCCTGCCATTTTCTTTCTTTTTATTTAAATTGATTTATTTTATTATATTTATGTTACTTATTTAATGACTTATGCACTTCATCCACTTTATGTCTCATACTGTATTTGTTTATTTAATTCCTTGATGCCTGACTGTCCACGGTCAATGTTCTGACTGTAATTGGAACTTTTAAATAAAGTTTTAAATAAAGTTTAAAAAAAAGTGCGCTCTGCAGTGTTACTAACTTACAAAAATTAAAATGAAGCAGACAACCACGCAATAAAAAAAAAGAAAGAAGGCAAGTGATGGGTCCAGAATATATTAACGAGGCTGTTAGCCACTGATGGATTAATTATGCAAGTTCATCTCAAAGTAAGATATAAATCCTCTTATACATCTGTTTAAGGGAAATATTTGACTTTTTTTTACTCTCCCTCTCCTTTTTGCATTTGGACTTTAACTGTTTGAAGTTAAACTGGGATGTCCCTGTGATATTGTTGCACTGACATAGTGAATAAAGTGAACGAGTTAAATTGCGTTTGTTAGATAAGCCTTTTCTGCTCTCTAACTCTGCCGCTTGCTGTCCGTGGTGCAGAAACGGACGCGTATTGCGTAAAGACCCATTGGCTGAATTGACGCCACTGAGGGAGGAGACAGAGAGAAACTCCAGGTTCGCTGAAATAAACCTGGTCCCGACCAGGTTAGATTCAGAGCGTCTGTTACTACGGTAACTGACCGAGAGCTTAAGTTACCTCTATTTGTGAAACAGGCTAGAGTTACCTCTCTTTCTCTGGTTTGAGTTACCTCCCTTTGTGAAACGGAAAACTCAGAGTTTCCCTCATTTCAGGGTTAACAGACTCAGAGTTCTCACTAAACCTGCTTTGTGAAACGGGCCCCTGATGTGGCACAAACCAAACTGAGTTTCAGGCTCCACGGCTAGATTTCACATGCACAAATGTACAATTTAGTTTCACATCTGGTAAATATTACATAAAACCACAAATGCATGCATTATTAGCAGTGATCTTCTCGCTAAGGGCTGGTATATGTTAGGGGGCGGCTGTCACCACTGAACTGCACAGCATTGTTTTGAGTTTCTAACCCGTAAATAAGGATCTGAAAGATCATCAGGATTTACATATTAGAATAATATGAGTTGTTGTGCAGTTTCTAGGCCATTGTGGTGGCTTAGCGGCTAGCACTGTTTCCTCACAGCAAGGAGGTTCCTGGTTCCACTCTCTGGCCCGGCGGGATATTTCCCCCTCTACGTTTTGAAAAATACCATCATTTACACAAACCCGCATAAATAGCTGTTAAGGTGCTATGAGCAGCCAGACCTACAGGGGGCAGTGTAACGAGAAGATAAAGTCATGCTAGCCAATCAGAATCCTGGAAAAAACATCAACAAATGACACGAGTAACTTCCAGTTACTTCCAAGATGAACAAGAGTCTTTCGTTTGGAGTGACAGAGAAGTGGAGTTACTTTTAAGTGTGACTTTAGAATATAAAACAGGTAAAATACAAGAAAATATTGACGGAGGCCAAACAAATTGTAAACACAGGTCGCACTCATGACGCTGGTGACGTTTCTGTTGCATAATGTGACGTTCTGAAAACAAAACCGTTTTTGCTACGTGTAAACGGGGCCTGACTCTCACCTCGGATCACTTCAGGACCGTTCTAAGCCAAGGTTTGTTGGGACTTGCGTCCACTCGGCCCGTGACTAGTGGACCAGCACTAGTCACGGGCCAGACCTGCAGAGGAACTACAACCGGGCTAAACACGCAGGTCCCAGCTCTGCTAGTCCTCATTTCAGTGGTGATGTTTGAAATGAGGATGAAAGGACAGATTTAATTAACATCATAAGGCACATACGACCACCGTGTAAGTTAAGAGAAAAACAACACTAGAAGCATCCATTTTTTTTACATGTTTCTTCTTCTCTTTGTTCTTTGTTTTTGTCTCGTTTTATGTGAACAGCAAAAAAATGTGCATTACCACCTCCTGGTGGGTGGCTGTGTTATTTTTTCGGTGAAAGCTTCTTGTTTGACGCTACAGAGTGATGGAAACACAATAGCTGAAGGGTCCGAGGAGATGGTCGGCCCTGTTAAGGCTGGATTAAGGTTCCGCGTTAAACCAACGCAGAGCACACGCCACTGCCGTGACGCCGTCGTGAACCCTTCGGACTTCTCCGACACTCCATTTCGCCGCAGTGCAGTACCCCCCGCGAGCAGTAGGGGGGTGCGATCTTTTCCTGAATGGTTTATCCGGCTTTTGCGGTCACAGTGAATCAAAGAGATAAGGACAACTATTGTGCAAAAAACAAAAACAAAAAAATCACACATACACGAAGAAAAGAGCGCTGAAAGTTCACTACTGCTTCACGAACTGGAACCGGAAATGCGTTGCTACCAATCGAACCAATCATTGCCCTCTCGGTCTGCATTGGTCTGCGACCTCTCGACGCGTAGTTACAATTTGTGGGAGGTGCGCGTCAGGCACGGCGTGTGGTGTGCGCCGTGGGGTGCGCGACGCTGCGCAACCTGCAGCGCAGGCTCTGCGTCGATTTGTTGCAGAACCATAATCCAGCCTTTAGAGGTTCCTGTCTGGCAGATTTACCCTGAACTCCTGCTAGTGGAACCGCGCTGATAGTCAAGCCTAGGCTAACCAAACAAAGCTGAACTTAGGTGGCCTTGTTCCAGCCGGGCTCCAGGTGTGCTTGTTCCACCCAAATGCAATATGGGGTCCTGTAGAACAACTGAAATAGGTCTTAAAAGCACTCTTTTAAAAACCTATTGATGACATCCCTGGATGAGGTTGTCCAGTTCTTCTTATGCACTCTGTGTTAGAACTTTTTAGAGTTCATTTGTTCTCTTTCTTCAAGTTTTTCTCTTTTTCAACCTGAACTTTGCGCTCAACTAACTCTGATGTTAACTGTTGATATACTATACATGAGTGACTAGTTAGTCTTTGCCCATTTTAAATCTTGTTTGAGGGTTTGTCCATCTTAGCTGAACTACATAAATAGGATAATCTAAAATCTACTGTAACATGTTGATTTACTGTTGACTTGTCACTATATTGAGCCATTGATTAAATAAAATGACTCGGTAGAGCAGCTTTAAGTTAAACTGCAACAGAAGAAAAGATTAAAATCGTCACTGAATTGTCTTTCTTCCTTTGTCCGTTCGAAAGTAGAGCTAAATTTACAAGATTTAAAGCAAAGTATAACTTCATATTGCCACACAGAAAAACCTAACTTAGCAGTACCAGAGGCTGAATGTAACTCCATTGTTTCATGGCTGTTATAATGTCAGTTCCAGCTTCATCTCCAGGTAGCGTTAGCTCCTGCTGTCTCCCGTCCCGGCCAAAGCAGCTCTCGTGGGGACGGGAGACTATGAGAGCGAGACTGCACGTCACAAAAGTAATGAAATATCCCTTCAAATGAAACTGAAACTGATCTTTTAGAACGAACTGCTCCTTTGTGCTTCCCAAGACTTTAACGTCTCTGTCTGTGACTTGATTTGAACAAAGGACCCTAAGGGGGTGGAGTTAGTATTCAAACTTCATCTCTATTGTCAACACCCATAAAATGTATAGCCCTATCCCTTTTTGAAGTCGCTTTATGGGATCTTGTGACATTTTTAATCTGATCTTTTTTGCATTTACAAGGAACTGAGTTGCATTTTTTTGCAGGGCACCGCTCACGTAATGCTACTACTCAGCTCCCGGTTTACTGTCTCCGCTCCTCGCCCACCACATGGGAAGTCAGCGGGCCTCGCCATGCTGGATGGGACGGACGTGTTTCTGGTCTGTGACTCATGCAGCATGTTGAACCATGTGAAACCACAGCTTCGTGCCCTTGTGTTGGTCTGCCAGGAGGCCTACAGCGCTGTTGGAGCGTGCCTTGTAAGACGTTTCCACGCTCTCAGTGAACAAACTTGCAAACAGCTGCGTTTTCCATCAGAAGTCGTTCCAGGAGATTTTTTTTTCCTTTTTCCCTGCCTTCATGAAGGGAGAAGGGGGGGGTGGGGGGGTGACAGGATCTCAGAGATTGTGCAGCAGGCCTGCAGATAAAAGCGAGATGTGCCTTGTACTCAATGGTACAGTCCACAAACGCATTTATTAACCTCTTGAATCATGCTGACAAAGATTTACTGGCAGGGGGAGACGATCTGAAGGATGTCGCCGTGGCCTGTGGGGCAAAACCAATCGGGGGGGGTTTCCTTAACAAATGACCCGTGAGACGAGTCACTTAAACTCATATCAAAAGGATCACTTTGTGTTTGTGTAAAAGAAAAAAAGTTGTTTGGTTCTGGCTTCAGGTTCAGTCTTGTGGGCAGTTTCAGAATTTAATGGGGGGATTTCATCATTCAGGGGGGCCGCGCATCAATCAAACCGTCCTGCACAGAAGAAACACACCTCTCCATTACTGGGTGCATGGATCATGCACAAAAGTCCAAATACTCAGGACTCGGGTTGTATTTACATTGTGAAACTGATGTCTGTTCCTGAGTTTAGGATTTGGGTCAATAATCTAGATTTAGGTCGGTTCTGCCTGTGAAACAGGAAGTGGCATCAGAGCGACCCCTGGTGGATTCATGTTGAACTAAAGTTTTGAAAGAAGTGCAGTTTAGTGGTCTTACAGCCAGTACTGGAGTTGAGGGGGGATGAGGGGGGATGAGGGGTGATGGCATCCCCCCCTGGAATAAAAACGGTCCAAATCATCCCCCCTGTAAAACTGCCATCCCCCCTTTCCATCCCTTATGTCATTTCATCAATGAATGTGGTTTTACTGCTATTTCAACATTTAGAGTCATCACCAGAAAAATAACACCAGAAAAATAACTTATTTGACAATTTTCACCTGTTTCAAGTACATTTTCACTTTAAATAAGTAGAAAAATCTGCTAGTGGGACAAGATTTATCTTCTCATTACAAGCAAAAAAATCTTGTTCCACTGGCAGATTCTTCTACTTATTTAAAGTGAAAATCTACTTGAAACTAAAAGAAATAAGTTATTTTTCTGGTGTTATTTTTCTGTTGTTTTCTTGTTTTAAGTGTAATGAGACTTTTTTACTAAAATTAGACATTTTCACTAGAAATAAGACAAATATTCTTGTTAGGATTTAGATTTTTTGAAGTGATCCATTTTACTTATCCTGTGAAGGACAGAGTCATATTGATAAGTTCAGAAAAGTGTTTTTAATTGTTGTGTTTTGATGTATTTGATGTAAGCCCAGTGGATATTTAAAACTTACAGAAGGCTGCATTTAACTGCTGCTATGTCATTCCTGCAGTATTTCTAATATATTTGTAATATATTATATTATTTGTAATCAGCACAAATGATCTGTCCCCATATGATAAAATCCACCATCCCCCCTGATTTTTTACAACTCGATTACTGCTTACAGCTGTTTAAAACAATGCGTCGTTCTTCCTGAATCGTGATCAGGTCAAAGCAGTTGCCTCGTTCTGTTTCAAAACTTTTCAAAATAGTCAGAGCAGATTTGTCAGTACCCCTAAAATGATTATAGACCAATGCATCCATTAATTGTGTAGATCATTGTGTACAACGAACGAGCAGAGGTAAAGACTGAAAGGCAAAGATCATCTACAACCAGGTTAATCCTCTTTTGACTGCAGTTACAAGTGTTATCAAGAGGTATGAGATACGTGGGACTGCAATCAACCAGGATTAATCAGGATGTGGGTGACATCTAGAAATACTCGAGATGAAGTCCAAGGTCGAGACATGTTACCGTCTGATTGCACAAGGGAAATGAAACTGTTAATGAAAAATAAACACCTTGCTTTTTCTGAGGGATGGAGGGGGCTCTGTTATGATTGGGTTACTTTGCTCTATCTGGTACTGAGGACCTTGAATCTGTGCAGCGTCTGATGATAAAGTATTAAGGCATCCTTGAGTATTTTTAAATGGTTCTTTTATGAGAAATTGACTTAATTCTATTGAACATCTATGAAAAGATCTGCAAAATGTACTAAAATGAGGATCTCCTTCAAACCTGAGACAACAAGAGTTGATCAGAATAACCGAAGTCTCCCTGAAAGTTGCAGAGATCGCTCGTTGGGACTGATCGCTACGGAAGATTGCCCAATCTAAATGTTAAATTAACATCAGCGTCATTTTTTTTCATCTGTTCATGTGAAATTTTTATTTGTATCAAAAATAATAAGTAAAGTCTGATTTGTAATAAAAATGGAATAACAAATGATCAAGTCCAATATTTTGATTGGCTTCAAGTGGGAAAAAAGGTTTGTTTTTATGTGTTTTTGTGGAAAGGTACCAAAAATTGTGTTTTTTGTGGAACATCCTGCTGTTTGAAATCTATCTTTGCAACACTAACTGAACTTTTCAGTTTTAGCAAAAAGGAAAAAATCCAAAAAAAAAGATGTCTCCTCACCATCCTTAATAGTAGACGGCTCAAGGGTTTTAACAACGGAGAGCTCAGCTCAGATTAAGGACAACAAAAGAGGGAATTCCACCAAACAAACAAATTAAGCTTTCTTAAAAAAAACATGGCAGTCAAAGCTGAAATTGTATCGTTGATTTGGACGCAGCGTAAGCTTTGCATCAAACAGTCATTTACTTTGTCTCTACAGTTTTACAACCAAGGACTGTTGTTACATCTGTCTCCGTTTTTCTCCAACAAAGCTCTTAATCATGGCTGTATTGATCTGCTGGGTGAACCGGGACAGACGTCGGTTGTAGGTGCGTTTCCTCACAGCTCCGGTTTGCCATCCGGGGAGTCTTACCCTTGATTTCACACTTTTGGTTTATGCACCCAACCGTGAGGATTTCAGCTCTTTCCAGGTGTCTGTTCGGAAAAGCCGGGTTTACACTCCCTCGTCTGCATTGCCGCCAACTTACTTTAAACTCTCAATTGGAAAAAGTTGCAGCACATTTGTTCCCCTTATGATGTGGTTCTTGGTACATTTTTTCTATGATTAGTTGGTCACGTCCAACCACTGGTTTTCTTTAAACCTCAGTTAAAAAATTAGGGATTTCAGTTAAACCGTTACAAGTAAAACAAGAATGTGAAATGTGATCAAATACATTTTTCAACTCCAACATGTGAAAAAACAAAGCTATTTATGAGTTCAGCAGTTGAAGACCATCCTATCTTAAATCCACTCTATGTAGCAACGGCAGATTTGACCACATGGGGCAGCATTTACCAGGGAGGTTAATGCATGAGACGCCGCACAGCAGATCTATGTTGCCCCCATATGGACAGAAATGGTACTGCTACAGGAGAGTTTAAAGCTGAAAGGACCAAAAACTCTCCAAACAAAGTGTTGTCAAACTAATTTAAATCAAAGTTGTCTTTGTCAGCTTTTACATCCATATTTCTCAAGAACGCTCGGCTGAGGAGATCAAATCCTTGACCTTTCAGATGCAGCATGACGAACTTGTATTTTCCACAAGCTCAGTCTGTTGCCCCATTTCCTCTCAACCCTGTCAAAGACAGACAAATGTCAGAAAAAAGGCGTTAATCCTTCCCTCAAACAGATCTTTAGTGAACACACTGTAATCCCTCCGGCCGTGGATGTTCAGGTTCAGCTGCTCCACCCGCTGCCAGAGCTCAACCACACAACTGTGACAAAGCCTCCAGATTGGGGGGTACAGCTATCTGGACTTGCAACGCAGGAGACAAGAGGTCAAACTAAATTGGCTCACCGGGGAGTGGATTCTACTCCTCAGGCAATCTCCGGCTCCTCCCTTCGATGAATTGGAGCTCCCACCGGCCGCCCGCTCGGCTCAGGAAAGGCCGGCCACGTTTTGCAAATAGGGCGAGGAGGAGAATGAGGCGAGCCTCCGATGTCCTTGGAGTTTCGCATGATGGAGTACTCAAAGGCAGCAGAGCTCTGGGTCTTAGCCGTCCACGGCAGGCGCTTGCGTCGACTCTCCAGACCTCTTTTGTAATAACAGAATTAGTCACTTTACCTGTAAAGACGGTTAGTTACCCAGTCCAATTTTAATTCAATTATGGAGATGTGGACAGTTTTAGGCAGAATGACTAATATTCGATGACCTTCTATGATCCTCTATAAGCTCTTTGTGTTGCCTCACAGCTAAATTGATGAAATGTGTGCATATATATGTATATATATATATACACATATATATATATATATATATATATATATATATATATATATATATATGCATATACATACATACATACATACATACATATAGTACATACATGTGTGTGTATAAAATACGCCTTCTTAAATATGCACTAGAAAGAGGCTAAATGACTTCATGCACAGTAAATCTGATGGACTTTTGGTTAAGCCTGCACAGTTTGTCAAATTACTTAAAAATAAATAAATAAATACACAGCTCACAGTACTTGTCAAGGTTAGCAGAAATGGCAGTTAGGGTTTATTAATGAGTCTGTGGCTTTGGGGAGTGTTAAAAAGAAAAGCAGTTCCGCTGTTATACCCTGGGACATTGTCCAACGGCCCTTATGTTAATCACTTAGGCCTAATTAATATCATGCATAATATTAACAAAATGAAGATTCAAATGCCACCACGCGTTAATTACAGTTGTAGAAGTCATTTAGTCTTCACTTCTTACATGAATGTCAACAGTCTGCCAGTAGTAATTTACCTGAACCCTCACAGCTCCAACCGAAAATGGCTAAAACTGTTTAAGTTTGCAGGGACAATATGTTACGACAAACATAGCGTCAGTTTTTAAAACATAATTGGCGCTCACTGTCTGAACGTGCTTCAGTGTTTTTGCAGGTTGACAGTCCAAGCAAATCTGTGCTTAACTCAGGATGTTTTGAGGTATAACGGCGATGTTCGTTGGTGCCCGTGTTTGCGTTTGAGGGGGATTTCCTGATATAATCTACAGTCCTTTCATTCCTAATAAACCTTAGTGTGCCACAAATCCCTCCACTTATTGCTGCTATTAAGACAACGTGGGAAAAGGAAAAGGCCACGTACTTGAACCCGTTCACCTCTGTCTTGCTCTATTTGACTTTACATGAGAACACTGTGAAAACCCTTGAAACTGCCTCACCTTTACATTCTTCCTCTCCACTTCCTGTCCGATATAACTTTTAACCGTATGTCTGTATTGAACTTTTCTGTGATTGCGCCTAAAGTTTATAAATTGATTAGAAATAATAAGCAATAGGGATAGTTCTGCCTCCAGCTCACTTTCTTTATTGAAAAGAATGATAGTAAGATAATATGTTGTTTTTTTATGGGTCGCAGTTCTATTTAATTTCAAGATAGCCTAATTTAAACAGTTAAGCCATTAAAAATTAAATAAAACTGCAAACAAAACTGTTAAAAAGTCAAGTTACATGAAATGTGGGTAATTAAAAGATGGTCTTTGCCAACTTGCAACAGCTTCTTAATTAATCTTTAACTTGGACGCATAATTAATTGATTTACATGTGCCCTCCCCCCCGAGTCTCAACCAGGTTTCCCTGCTGAGAAAGTTAATTGCCAGGTTAGATGATTCGCCTCCAGAGAATTGTGATCTGAATTGTAATTATTTAAACTTTTTCTATCACCGTCTGCGCTGCCCATTTACAACCTAATTTCATTAGCATTAAGAAACGTCCATCTTTCCAGCCATTATCTACCCACTTGTTCCTAGCAAAGGTCACGGGAGGCTGCTGGAGCTAATCCCAGCTCTATTATGACGAAAAGAAGGGGTACACCCTGGAAAAGTCGCTTATCCATCGAAGGGCCACATATACACTAACAACTACACAAGTTCACTCCTGTGGGTAATTCAGAATCACTAATTAGCCACACGTGCATGTTTCAGGACCGAGGGAGGAGACCGGAGTACCCGGAGAGAGCCCATGCAAGCACGGAGAGAACAATCCTCACCAAGTTTGTTCTCTCTGGGGTTAAATCCCTTAACAACAGTTCTAGCCACCAAGGCATTGTCTTGCTCCCATTAAGATAAATAAAGTATTGATACATTTAAATTCAAATACATTTTATTAATTCACAAAGGGAAATTAAGTGTTGCAGTAGTCATGAAAATGAAGTCTCTTCAAAGGGTCATTGTACGGGGATATTGCTGTGGGCAGGATGGGGTTTTTAAAATAAGCCCAATTCTCACTCCGTTTCTTTCAAATTAAAGCCGTTTCCATTACTTTTTTGATAAATTGGTTTTGCGCAAATCTAGAGGTAATGGAAACACGAGAGAGTTACAAGAATTGTTCAAAAAACACTGTTCAATGGAAACACCGACCGCCTGCACCGCCATAGCAGAAGCAGGGATTCAATTTTATTTTGCGCAAAAGTGTAATGGAAATGCGACTATAGTCAGTCACACACTCAGTCGTGGCCTTGATGTCATCTCCCTGTGGCACACGGAGATCGTCCCAGTCTGTAGCCTCAACACCCCCCCGCAGATTTTCTTCAACTTTCTTTGAACTCCTTGCAGACCTTTCGGTCATGCAGGTCGCTCTGGATGATGGTTTGTAGGTGGAGGTAAGAAACACCAGATTATGATCGGTCTTGCTGAGAGCAGGGAATTGCATGCATCTCTGATGTTTACATAAAATAAATCCAACATTTTGTTTTCTCTGGTGGAGCGCTTGACAATCTGTTGAAATGTGGCAGAGAGAGAGACGTAGTGGAAATCCCCAGTGACAGCTAGTGATAAAGTGTTCTAATAGATGTTGCTGCTTTTATTGGACGGATGCTGTTTCATGTTTCAAATGGAAATCGTACCACTTATAAATAACTGCATAACTGTGGCTAGCTAAACAAAGGCGCAAAAGCTCTCTGCTGGCCAACAGAACTGAAACACATGGTGGACAGCGTGTAATTGTTCAAAATAACACAAAATGACTATATAACTATTCTGATACTTCCACTTGTATAATTTAGCATACGCTGCATCTAATTGATAATAAAGAACAAGGAGTTATGTTGTGATGTTTCAGCCTGTGTTGCATTCTGGGAAATTGTCACCATATTGAAAGGATTAAGCTATGCCTTGCCGCGGTTACTTCACAGGAAAAACAGAATGCAGCTTTTTATCTGTTGGATTTTGCGCATGAAACAAAACAGTTTTACAGGAAAGAATTGAGAAGGAGAAAGGTTAGGTAAAGGGCGTCTATTTGGAGACGCTAAATACCGGCACCAGAGCGATTTCCCTTATGTATTGTACGTATATGTACATTTTACAGACAAACTTTTGTATAATGTCATAAACACAATCTCAACTAGTTTAAATAAAAAAACAACGTTCTATGCAGCACTTTTATAAAAGTTAGCTGGCTAGTTATGATGTCGCTAACAGCCACAGGACTTTATAGCAGCATTTTCTCGATTCCTTTTCCAAGTCATACAGTATATGTGAAAACCGAAAGGCGAAGCTCTCGATTTACCGGTCAATCTACGCACCTACCCTCACCTATGGTCATGAACTTTGGGTAGTGACCGAAAGGACAAGATCGCGGATACAAGCGGCCGAGATGAGTTTCCTCCCCAGGGTGGCTGGACGCTCCCTTAGAGATAGGGTGAGGAGTTCGGTCACCCGGCCGGGAGGAGCTCGGAGTCGAGCCGCTGCTCCTTCACATTGAGAGGAGTCAGCTGAGGTGGCTTGGACATCTGTACCGGATCCTCCTGGATCCTCTCTAGGGAGGTGTTCCAGGCATGTCCCTCCTCCCTAGGGAGGTGTTCCAGGCATGTCCCTCCTCCCTAGGGATGTGTTCCAGGCATGTCCCTCCTCCCTAGGGATGTGTTCCAGGCATGTCCCTCCTCCCTAGGGAGGAGTTCCAGGCATGTCCCTCCTCCCTAGGGAGGAGTTCCAGGCATGTCCCACCTCCCTAGGGAGGTGTTCCAGGTATGTCCCTCCTCCCTAGGGAGGTGTTCCAGGCATGTCCCTCCTACCTAGGGAGATGTTCCAGGCATGTCCCTCCTCCCTAGGGAGGTGTTCCAGGCATGTCCCTCCTCCCTAGGGAGGTGTTCCAGGCATGTCCCTCCTCCCTAGGGGGGTGTTCTAGGCATGTCCCTCCTCCCTAGGGAGGTGTTCCAGGCATGTCCCTCCGGGAGGAGACCCCGGGGAAGACCCAGGACACGCTGGAGAGACTACGTCTCTCGGCTGGCCTGGGAACGCCTCCGACCCCTCCCGGAAGAGCTGAAGGAAGAGCTGGAGGAAGAGATGGAGGAAGAGCTGGAGGAAGAGCTGGAGGAAGAGATGGAGGAAGAGCTGGAGGAAGAGCTGGAGGAAGAGCTGGAGGAAGTGTCTGGGGTGAAGGAAGTCTGGGCATCTCTGCTAAGACTGCTGCCCCCACGACCCGGGAACGGATAAGCGGAAGAAGATGAATGAATGAATGAATGAATGAATGAATGAATGAATGAATGAATGAATGAATGAATGAATGAATATGTGCAAACCTAATCTACTTCTTCCCATAACGGTCATGTGAGTAGCTTTTCCAATTCTTCACACAGTAACGTCGTCCCAGCATAAGAAGATTATAACCAAACTCACAGCAACAATAAAAACGAATGCTGTATGTAACTGAATCCTGTGAAAACAGCAGCTGTGGACGTGTGACATCATCTTCTCGTTCTCGGTTGCTATCGCCTATCGGTTACGCAAGAGATAACTGTGCATGCCATCGACCAGCATCTGCTAGCTTATTTATCGATTCCCAGTCACTGAAGGATAAAGGAGTCAAAACCAGAGCAAAGTTTTCTGGGTGGAGGATGAAACATCTGCAAGAACCAGGAATAAGAAGTCCAGTTGCCTTTAAGAAGCTTACTCAGAATAAACATCACACCCAAATCATTTTTGATTCTTTGTTTGTTATTTGAACTGAGAAACAACGGTACATTGTTACGAATCATTACCTGATGGAATATATATTAACTATGTCAGGTATAAAAGGGAAAAGGGGGGTTTAGGGTGGCTGTCTTCAGAAACGTGCTCTTGTCCTCAATCAGCTGAATATGATTGTCCTCCTCAGGCTACAGAACAGCCAAATGGACTCGATATATTTTCTTTGTTCACGCATTTCCCCCGAGACTCGGAGATAGGACAGAAGAATGGCCAAAGGATGCCTCGTCGTCAACCTACGTTTTCTCTCCCCTGCTTCTTTCTTTTAGTCAAGTTCATGTCAAAGTCGTTCAAGATCTTTACAATTAAATGTTCGTCAAATCTTTTTTTCTTTTAAAAGTTACACGGTGAAGAAATATTATTCTTTATTTCAAACAGAACTTTCCACATTCGTTATCGAATAGTTCAAAAGTCTCACGTCGTCAGCTTCACGACAATGAAGAGCAAACATGGGGAAACTTCACAAAGACAAAGTGGGTGTCCTCACTTTTCACTGCCTCCTCAACATCGCAGCTAAATCTGACTTCATTCACTTAATGAGATGAGTTCATTACTGCTCTCGAGGTTAATGTGTTGTCCTATAGCAGATTAGTGAGGGGATTTTAGTGTTGCTGGGGCATCCTAATTAGATCACAGTGGGTGCTGTCTTCTTGAATAGATGGAATAATGAAAGTCGTCGCTCTTGTCTGCAGAAACTTCATTACTGCTCCCTATCTCTGCTCATAAACGGCTCTGCAGTCACCTGGCTTAGGGCACAATAAAATTCATTTTACATATATACATATACATATGTGTGTGTGATTGTGTGTGCGCATATAAAAAAAGTGTGCATATAAAAATAAAATACGATCACCATGTTCTTTGAAATTTTAGTCAGATGCTCTTGGTCCAAAAATGTATAAGTGGGTCAATACTGCCATCTAAAGGAAAGAGGTGGTACTGCAGCCACAAATGAGCCTTGGAGACTAGAATGGTGTGAAAAGATGGTATCTGGACATGATATGTATATGCTTTTTGAGTTTTAAGGTGTTCTGATCTATCAGGACAAACCAATAACAATAAAAATAATGATAAATTATAAAATCACCTGCTCTTTCCCTGGTTTTTCACAAGAACCTCCTCAGGTGAACAGCAAAATGCAATTTATCACACATTCTCATTGGTTTTATGGTTTTATTTTGTTTTTTAACCATCACTAAGCCAACAATACAGAAGCAGTGTATAAAAAACTTGAATATGTCAAAGTACTTTACTGCTTCAATTGCAATAATAGCTAACAAATTAATAATATTCACTCATAAGATCATCAGCAAGGAGCACTGAGGGACGTGTTAACACAATGGCAAGACATCAGCAACCCTAACCACTAACCCCTAACCTTAACCCACCAGTCTGACAAGTGTTGGGAGGCCGTTTCTAAACCATCTAGAGTCCAGTACCGACAGAACGATCGTTCATAAATTGGACAGATGAAAATAGATGTCCATCTTCCCAGGAGTAGGATTGTTAGTAAGCCCGCCCGAAGGTCGAATCATGCAATCCTCACGGAAACTAAAGAAGTTCATGACACGAGACTGGGTAAGAAGTCTTTTTTTGGGAGGGAGGCCAAGAGAAAACATCTTTTCTAGAAGAATAAAATTGTAGCGCAGCTTAGAAAGTTGAATAATTTGTTTTTTGGGGAAATTAAAGTGCAAATGTTTGGTCATAATGATGCACAAAAAAACATCACATCAGCACAAACATCTTAACTGTCGAGCAATATGCTGGAAGGGAGATGATTGGGGTTAACATGAGTACCAGCTTCTTCCCTTTTGTTTCTACCATTAATAATATGCAAATAAAGTTATTTTGAACTCATTTGTGGTTTTTGAATGTCATCATGCAGTGTTTTGTTATCATGCCCTACGTGAGTTATTGGCAGTTCACATAACCATCTTCACTCTTATTGTTATAATCAGTATTATTTTTAGATGCCAACTGTTTTCTTTTTTTTTGTCACTTTGTCTTTATTGGATTTTCAGGTTATTACAACTGCAAATTTTTACCCGATTACAAAGATTATCTGTATATTCACTGTGCAACCAACAAAAAAAAGAAAGAAAAGGAGATGCCAACTGTTTTCAACGGCAAGAAAGAAAGAAAAAGAAAGATTAGAGGGGCAGTCACCGCGGCTGGTAGCACTTAGGAGCTATTTAAAGGCCCAAATATGAGTTTGTTGCTCATAATTTCATTGTTTCCCCTTATATACTTATATATGTTAAACAGAGAATAACAACTTTAGCTATGACGGCGTTAGGGCTCATTATAATCGCCTCTTTTACAGTTTTCATCTTCTCGGAAACCCAAGAACCTGGTTAAAATGCTAATGTGGCATTAGCTTACTAGCCAGTTCCGCCAATTTAACCATGATTTCTTTTCCTTGCACTCGTGACTTGAACATGTTTCCAATCCGGCAGCTCTAAATAAGTCATTTCACACATCTTGCAGTCTTGTTTTCAGGCCTAATTGCATCAGATGTATTTGGCTGCTGTTATTTGATACGAGCTCAGTTCCGTCTGTAAGACTATTGTGTAGCTTGTTTTCCTCGTTCAGCCCGCCGCGGCGCACAAATCCAAATATCATTTCGGCCTTTTGTTTCCATTGCATTAATCCCACCACTTTGAAGCTGTTCTCGTCATCTTCTTGGCTAAGCTTCGTAAATCGACTCCAGTATCCGTCGCGCGCTCCCCCCCCCCTTTATCTGGAAGCCCGCCTGCTCATCCTCCCTTTGTCTTTATTCAAAGTGGATCACATTAACAGCAGAACATCACACTCCGACACTAGAAACTCAGCGAGCCTGTGATTACGATGCCGAGGCTGTTGTCTTTGAGATAGGCAGAAGGGAAGGATGAGATAAAAGAATGGGGGGGGGGATTACCCATCTAATACTTATAACTTCTTTTTTTTTAACCCCTAAATCTTTGTGGAAGGATACAAGATTATTTAAATGCCCAATGAAGATGTCAGCAATGACATTTCACAGTGGCGACAACAGATGTGGGAAGAGTTGGCCGTGTTGTTGAGGACGAACTTTTCTCATTTCCCATCGTCCCACATGAAAGTCTGACGGATCCTCTTCCTGGGGATTAAGCCCCGGCTGTGAAAAACGGGCTCTAATCAGTGTTGCATTTGCTTTTCCTTTTTGCTGGCGACTCATAAACTGGACCAAGGACACGTGCAACAGGCGAGTTCTGCCCTAAAAATAACTTTTGAGTCAACAAAAGTCCCCCCGAGAGGCCGAGCGGGCCGGATGTCAAAGCATTCGGGACACAAAACAGTCGGATGCTGAAACTTAAAAGCTTTAATCCAAATACACTTGATTTTGTTTCATGTGAGCACAATGGAGATGCAGTTTTTCCTAGAGGAAATTGTGTGGAGGTCGATGTGTCGCAACAGGATTGACCGGATGAAGTAAATCACACTCGTCATTCCCGGGACATTAACAGCAAGCTCCAGTGGTCGGAGAACTGTAGATCACCTGAAAACAAACACATCACTCCACTGGTTTAATACTTCCCCGCTAGAGTGACATCGCTCCTCCCAATCCCTTCACTCAGAATAAATGTCCAAAAATAAGAAAAGGACATGTACTGCATCTTCTCGTCTTTACTTTTGTCCCAAGGACAAGTCGATCTGTGAAAGTCCCGTCTGCAGGGATGCCATTGCTCCAACAGTCACCTCTTGAGGCCTCAAAGCCCCTAAAGGTTTGCGTAATACTGATCCCTGTTTCGGTAATGTCTGTAGGCGAACTTGGCGTCCTTCTTGCCGTGCGGGATCCGCCCGAAGGGTTCGTGGTCATTGAAACACGTGTCGAAGACCTCGTCCACGATTTTCTCCGCGTTCTCTCGGCTGATTTTCCTCGCCACCAGGATGGAGCGGACGGCTCGGCCCCGGACGCACTCCTGTCCAGAGAGAACAGACGACAGGTTTTCAGGGTTCGTACGATTTGAAAAAACCTGGAAAAGTCATGGAATTTGAAAATGTCATTTTCAAGGCCTAGAAAAGTTTTGGAAAAGTCATGGAATTTATTTTTCTCACTTGATAATAACATTTAGTAATAACAGCCTATAAGGTAGATTTTAAATTGATCAATAAATATTTCGTATAGAAAAGTCTCAGGCATTCTCATGCGTGACGTGCCTAGCATCTTGCGCATCACGCATTTTTCGACCCCAGACGGCCGCTGTGACACTGGCAGTTTGCAGCAGCATTTACCGCCACCGCGTACTCGAAACAAGGGACTCTTTCAAATGTTGTCACCAGAAATGAAGTGCTACCTTCAGAAGTTTTATTGGCGCTAAAGGTAGCTAATGCTCACTTCATGTGAAGACATAAGCCAGCTTTTCCAGGCTATGTTTCCAGATAGCCAAATAGAAACAAAATTTGTTTGTGGCGAACGCAAATGCGCATATCTGTGTACATTTGGACTGGCACCCTTCTGTAAAGGACTCACTTTACGCCGAGTGTCAAAGCAAAGATATGTCATGTTATTCGACGAAAGCCTGAATCACTACTTGCAGTCTAAACAGCAACAGGTATGCACTCTAAACGGCTCCTGACATCATTTTAAGATATCTTTATTAAAAACTGCTATTTAGTCATTCTGTTAACCTAAAGGAGCATGAGGCTCCTTTTAAGAAATGAGACTCTCTAGCGCCACCCTTCACCACGACGGCCGTCGGGGGTACTGCAGCCAACAGTGAAGCCGGCACGGGAGAACGGGGAGAACGTGCATGCAGCGTCATGTGACGTCACATCTGCAGCCCAGCGCGGGAAATTCGGGACCGAATTGCAGCACATTTTGCAGCACACAGCCTGTTCAAGGCAAAGGAGAGATACACTAGAGGAATCATTCTTTTGGGTTTGGAACGCTTCATCTGACATTATTACTAGAAAACTTAAAATGTATACGGATGCTTTTCATAAATCTTGCCACAATCCTGCCTCAAGCTCCTTTAAGTGTTTGTTAAGAAATTAAAGCAGCACAACGTAACTTTCAGCTTTTCTGAGTTTGGCGGCATCTTTTGGACAAAAGCGGTAGTGTTTTACCAGAAAGAACACTACGTTTCCCATGAGCACCAGCGCATACTGCCGGAAAACTCCTGTCCCGTCGCTGCATTTGTTTTGATGAGAGGAGATGGGACGCTTTTCTGTTCACCAAGTGAACAGACGGAACGCAAAAAAAAAGATGTTAAACCGGGATACCTTAAACAAGGAAGCCAGGGAGCAGTATATGGAGAAAATAATGATTATTAACGATTTGGGTCCATATGAAATCCCTATCAAAGAGTGGAGCTCCGATGAGGATTTACTGCCGCAGTTCTGCACAACCCACGTCTTACTACCTTGTTTAGGAGTGTTTGGCAGCTGCTTTGGTAAATGTTTGACTCGCCATGTGTTTCAATAAATTAGTACAATAGTACAACATACAGTACATGTTTTGTATCCCTCTTACTTCTCTTTTTTTTTGACTGCTATATTATGGTGAAGAGGCTCTGAGGCATGAGCAATATTTTTGTTTTCCTCGTGAGATAATTTTTTTTCTCTGCAGCTACAAATAAGAGTTAATATTTTTTCCTCAACAAACTAGTTTTATCTGAAGATTGGGGTTAATCGCACCGCAGAGAGCTGGAAGGGGAAGTGACGTACACCGTAAAGCAGTCAAAGCCGTAAAAATGTGTAGTTTTTTAGTGTGGCAGGGTTCCTACCATGCTCCTCAAAGTTACATAGTGCCAGTGAAGGTGATACAGAACCCTCAGACCATGACAGAGGTTCATTAAACCTGTTGTAAGTTGATGTACCATCACAATGACTCTGGAAATATTAGATTAAGGTGGAAAAGTTACATAGTGCCGCTTTAATGTACAGACTGGGATGAGTTTGAGAAGTATGTTGTATGAGTATGAGTATGAGCAGAGTGCTCCCCTTTCAAAATTGTGCGGCCATTGTCTGCCTATTGTTTATGCAGGGATTAAAGCAAAAAAAATATTTTTGACTGAAATTTTTTTTTCAGGCCAGTTCATATTCCCCCTCCATCTATGCACTGCACCTATTGTGAAAACCAGTTTTTTTTCTGTCTTTAACAAACAACATACATCAAAACACTTAAAAAAAGAGTTTTCTGAACTTATCAATATGACTCTGTCCTTCACAGGATAAGTAAAGTGGATCACTGCAAAAACTCAAAATCCAGTACAAAAATCTACTCAAAAATCTCATTACACTTAAAACAAGACTCATCACTGGAAAACTGGATAAATCTTGTCCCACTGGCAGATTTTCCTACTTATTTCAAGTGAAAATTTCAAATAAGTTATTTTTCTGGTGTTATTTTTCTGGTGATGACTCTAAATGTTGAAATAGCAGTAAAACCACATTCATTGATGAAATGACATAAGGGATGGAAAGGGGGGATGGCAGTTTTACAGGGGGATGATTTGGACCGTTTTTATTTCAGGGGGGGATGATTTGGACCGTTTTTATTTCAGGGGGGATGCCATCCTCCCTCATCCTCCCTCTACTCGAGTACTGCCTATAGCTATATTCTACATCTGGGCTGATGTGGACGTGCATAGGAGGATAGGCTATTTCAGTTACTGGTATGGTTGGCTGTCTGTACAGTCGTGCAAGTTCAATGCTATTAAAACACTTTAAATTAAAGCATTTCGTTTTTTTACATAAAATAAATACATTTCTATGCAGTTTAGAAGTTTTGGGGATGTCCCTTTTTTGGCGCCTGCACTGCTGAAATCAGGCGTTCCTTATTTCTATTTCTGAAAGCTGCTAACCCGAGAGGCGACCCGTTGGGGGCTCGCGGGAACGGGTCCCCGACAGGCGTCGCAGCTGGGCAGATCCGCGAGAAGGGCCCGGCGCGCGTCCAGAGTCGCGGCCGCCGACCGCCGTACCCGATCCCCCCCCCACCGGTCCGCCTTCCGCGCGGCCCCGACACCGCCCCGCAGAAAGACCCCCGCCCGACGACGCGCCAACCCCGCTGGACGAAGGCCCCGCGCGGCGGGCCGAACGCCGCGCTCCGGCGGCGGGGAGAGGAGGGCGACGGGGCGACTGCTCCCCCAGACTACCCCCTTGATCCAACATGCCCCCCTCTGTTCCTGATTGGCTAATACCAAGGCTCTGGCTCGCTTAATTGGTTTACAATAGCGCCAGTTTAATGCCTAAAGCAGGGGTCCTCAACCCTGGTCCTCGAGGGCCGGTGTCCCTGCAGGTTTTAGATGTTTCCCTGCTTCATTGCACCGTGATACAAGTGACTGTGTCATCAACAGAATTGTGCAGCCCTGGATGAAAAGCTGATGACGATGATTAATTAGAATCAGGTGTGTTAAAGCAGTGAAACATCTAAAACATGCAGGACACCGGCCCTCGAGGACCAGGGTTGAGGACCCCTGGCCTAAAGGCTGATTTATGGTTCAGCGTTACTCCAACGCAGAGCCTACGGCGTAGGTTACGCAGCGACGCGCAACGTACGGTGCGCCACGCTGCGTACCCTACGCCGTAACCCTACGGCGTAGTCTCTGCGTCGATTTAACGCAGAACCATAATTCAGGCTTAACATGATAACGCACGTGCAAATGTTTTTTTGTTCTTTTCTTTTTTTTTTTCCTAATTTTCGAATTGACGGAAATCCGTCTAGAGACGGAGAACTTTAATCCCTGTTTATGTCAGTTATTTGTTCTTTAATGTGACTGCAATATTAGATCACTATACAACATAGTGCTGGTATATCAGTGTTAGTTTAAACAAATGTTTATTTAGTATAAAACCATAATTGTCATTAGATCTCCACTGTGGTGACTTTTTACATAGTTTTATTCCTATATTTCATTCATACATTGATGTTTTAGAGGTCATGTATAGTCATGGAAACTTGCTGCCAAGTCATGGAAAAGTCATGGAAATGTGTTGGTTAAAATGTGTCTGAACCCTGGCTTTCGGTCCAGAGCTACAGGACTGAAATACTGGATGCAAGAGGGACACGTGTCCCAGGCTAAGTACCTTGTGATGCTCCTTCAAGCCAAAGTTGAATCTGGCAACTTCGTTCATGAAGGCGCAGTCCCCGCTGAGGTTAGCCGCTCGGACCTAAAGAGATAACCCATACAGAGTTACACCACGCAAAAGTCTCATCAGGGCACACATACGCAGGTGTTTAACTCACTACCGACCTCAGAACAGGCCAGATGTCTGTAGTTGTTGAACCAGTCCACGTGGGCCCGGCAGTGGTCGAAGGCGTGGATCAGCTCGTGCGTGAGCACTCGGTTCATGTGAGACTGCTGGTGGATGTTGTTCTGGCACAAGACGATCTGGGACACAGACAACGTCACTGCAGACGAGCAGGTCTCGCGACTCACGACACCAAACCAGGATCCGTCCTACCTGAGAGGAGGCTGCGTCGAACCCACCGCTGACCGTCTCATCACAGTCTTCACAGGACAGGTGACGATCTTTAAACACTTTGCTGAGGACGGAAGGAGGAGAGAGGACTCTGGGGTATTTTATGGTATTTATAAGTTTGCTGCACAACCTAAGTTTACCAAAGAGCACTTTTGCTATTATGTGGACTGAATAAAACAAATGCAGGTTTATTTGAGAGGAACAGTCTGTGACTGAATTTACATGCAATCAATAACCCCTTTAAAACCGGAATATTAGCAATAACCCGGTTTTGCGCGGCCATGTAAACACCAATAACCCTTTGAATAACCCGAATTTGCTCATGTTCCGATTTTTAAAAACCCGAATATGAGCCCTGGGTTACTTCTTTTCTAACCCGAATATTTGGTCATTATAGCCTAACGGAATATCCCCATCAAAAGGAACAGGAATCTGTTTTCTGCGCATGCTCTGTTCACAAGGAATCCTGGTCTTTTGAGTCCAGGAAGTTCTTATAAACACGGAGAAACACAAGACCAGGAGGAGACTAATCACTTCATAAATGTAATGAAGGATATGAACATTTCTGCATTTGTAGACGGTAGAAAGTACCGGGATAGCCAGATTTACAAGAAGGTGAGCGAAAAGTTGCGCGAAGCAGCATTTGTTTTGAATTTGGATACAGGAAGAAGAAGCAGAAATGACGGGAATTGCGTCATGACATTCTCCGTGCATTGCTGGTTTGATCCAGATATCCAAAAGGATTAATCACCATGTAAACGGAATATTCCGAATGTTTCAGTAACCCGAATATTAGCAATAACCCGAATTTTGACTGCATGTAAACAGAGGATAATGTCAGGGCGGCTGGTGTCAGCTGAAGCTCTGTCGAAGCCTCAGCTCCATAAGCTGCTGAAAGACTTCCAGAGAGCCGTTCACACCAGACACCCAACTAATATGTCTGAAGTGAACAAGTTCTGCAAAGAGAAACCATCAAAAAGTCCTCCTGAATGTCGTGCAGATGTGATCCAGAGCAGAAACTGCTTATAAAGGACTTCCGGCCAGCCATGAACTCGTGCACGTCTCCAACAAAGGACTGAGAAATTACTGTATTTTAGTACATGAGGCAGTAAAATAACTGCAGGTTCATTTCAGGGGGAGGTGGAAGTGTTTGATTTTAAAGCATACATACCATCCGGAGTTCTTCATGGCACTGAGGAGGAGTTTGGCATATGGACCTGATGAAAACACAGACACGACTTGGTTAGATAGTGAGCACCAGAACCCTCGCTGCCACACGGACTCCAGCTAACTGCTGCTACGCTACGGTCCTGGCTGGGTTTAACGTAAGTTACGGATGTAACTATGGTTCTGTGAATTCCTGGATGACTGCCAGTGGCAGTAAACAGAGTGGATATGTCTCCTCGCGCTCCGCGCAGGTCGAGATTTAATAACAACAGTGTCACGTGAGTGACGTGTAGGCTACCTGTGCGTCTATAAATACCGCCCGGTAGACTACATCCGGCCTCCCAGAATCTTCTCGCAGGAAGTTCGGAGTGACCGGTGTGACTGGCAGTCATCCAGGAATTCACAGAACCATAGTTACATCCGTAACTTACGTTCTGTTTCATTCCTTCCAGACTGCCAGTGGCAGTAAACAGAGTGGATGACTCATACCAGCACTGTCACGAGGAACAACACCCACCTAGTGGTCAGCCGTAGAAGCCAAAGGCAGAACGGCCGAAGCCAGCGTGGACCCAGAGGCCACGTTAAGGCGATAGAACCTGGAGAAGGTGCACGGCACCGTCCAGGATGCCGCTGCACAGATCTCAGACAACGGTACCCCTCTCATTGCCGCCCAGGAAGTGGCCACACCCCTGGTGGAATGACAGACAACGCCTGACGGGGCAGGTCTACCTGCCACGTCATAAGCCTGTTTGATTGCTTCAACAATCCAGTGGGAGAGACGTTGCTTCGACAGGGCACGGCCCTTGTGCGCCCCCCTGTAGCACACAAACAATTGCTCAGAGCGTCGAAAGCTCTGTGTTGCCTGAAGGTAGAGCCGCAACGCCCGGACTGGGCACAGCAAATTAGCCCGCTCCTCCAGCCGGGACTCAAACGGGGGAGGATGGTATGCTGCCAACTCTATGGCCTGATTGGCATGGTCAGGGGGTAATACCTTTGGCAGGAAAGCGACATTTGGCCACAGGGTCACTCCTGAGCTGTCTGCCTTCCACCGAAGGCACGTAGGACTGACGGAAAGGGCGTGGAGCTCGCTCACACGCTTGGCAGACGTAACAGCCAACAGAAAGGCGGTCTTCCATGACGTCGTCCTCAAGGACCCCCCTGCCATAGGCTCAAAGGGGGCCTCGCCCAAGGCCTGCAGGACCAGCGGCAGGTCCCATGCTGCTGCACGCTGCACTCTGGGGGGGCGCAGTCTCCTGGCACCCCGCAGAAACTGTGCCACCCAGTAATGCGCACCAACTGGTCTACCATCGATGTGGCCATGGTGGACAGAAATAGCCGCTACGTGCACCTTCAAGGTCGAGGCCGCCCGGCCCGCCTCAAACAGATACTGCAGGTACCGCAGTACAATTTGTAACGGACAGGAGATCGGGTCAAAACCCCCGTCCCTGCACCAGGAGGAGAAAGCGGCCCAGCAATGCGAATACACCCTTCTTGTGGAAGGAGCTCTAGCATTCTGCAAGGTCTCACATACCGAGGGCTCAAGGTGCGTCAAGAATGACCCTTCCCTCTCAACGGCCAGGCCCAGAGTTGAAGGAGGCTCGGAGAGGGATGCCATACCTCCCCGCCCAGCTGGGACAGGAGGTCCGACCGTACTGGGAGCTGCCAAGGCTCCCCGTCCAACAGGCTGAGGAGCGTGGAGAACCAAATCCTCGAGGGCCACTTGGGCGCCACCAGGAGGACCCTGTGACCCGATAATCTCACCCTGTGAAGCGTGGGCATCACCAGGGGAATCGGAGGGAACGCATAAAGGAGGCCTCTCGGCCAAGTGTTGGCGAGAGCGTCCATCCCGAGCGGGGCACTGGTCTCTGCCAAGGAGAACCACAGTGGACAATGAGTCGTACACTCCGAGGCGAACAGATCCACACGGGCTTCCCCGTATCGATCCCAAATCATTCGCACCACCTGGGGGTGCAACCGCCAGTCCCCTGGGGGCAGCTGCCGGCGTGAGAGGGAATCCGCCACCACGTTGGCTCTGCCAGGGAGGTGCATTGCCCTCAAGGAGGCCAATTGAGGATGAGCCCACATCCACAACCTCCGGGCCTCGTTCAGGGAGTCCAGCGACCTGGTTCCCCCCTGGTGGTTGACATGAAACACTGTCGAAGTGTTGTCTGTCCGGACGAGGACATGCTTGCCCCTGAGAAAGGGCAAGAAGTGCCTCAGCGCCAAGTAGACAGTCCGGAGTTCTAGGACATTGATGTGCCGTCCCCGCCACAGAGGGCCCCAAACCCCCTGGACTGACCTCTTCTGCCATACCGCACCCCAACCCTGAGGTGAGGCATCTGTTGTCACCACCTCTCGCCTCGAAGGGACTGAGCCGAGAGGAACACCGTGCAATAGAAAGGTGCTGTCCCGCCACCGGTGGAGATGAATAAGGCACTGGTGGGTAACCTTGACCTTGACCCACCTGTGAAGGCGAGGGTCCATCTGGAGGCTGTTGAACCACATCTGCAGGGGGCGCAGGTGCAGCAGCCCCAGAGGTGTCACAGCTGAGGCCGCCGACAGCATCCCCAGCAGTCGGAGCCATGCGTGGACGGGCAACCTCATCCCGAGGCGGAAGGACCGTAGCAGGTCCTGAATCCGCTGTGCCCGCTCTGCAGTAAGGCGTGCCTGCATTGACACGGAATCGAGGGACAGGCCGATGAAGGTGGTCTGCTGCGTAGGACGCAACAAGCTCTTCTCCCAATTTACCGACATGCCCAGAGCCTCGATATGTGTGAGGACCCTGGATGTCATCAGCTCCGCCTCCTGGAGCGAGGGGGCGCATATAAGCCAGTCGTCCAGATATGGGAGAATCTTTACTCCCGACAGGCATAGCGATGTCAAGGCCGCCCTCATGCATCTGGTGAAGATGCGAGGAGCCAGGGACAGGCCGAAAGGCAGGACGGTGAACTGGTAGGCGTGGCCTTGAAAGGCAAAACTGAGAAACCGTCTGTGATCTGGGTGTATTGGGACGTGAAAGTAGGCGTCCTTGAGGTCTATGGAGGTGAACCACTCCCCTGGAGTGACAGATTGAAGGACGTCGCGTGTACGCAGCATCCGAAATGGGAGGACCTTCAGGTACTGGTTCAGACCCCGAAGGTCCAGCACAGGCCGAAGAGAAGTGTCTTTCTTCGGAATGAGGAAGTATGTTGAGTAAAACCCACTGCTCTGTGTATGTGGGTGAACTCTTGTGATGGCCTTTTTGTCCAAGAGTTTGGCTATCTCCTGTGACAAACACAGGGCCCTCCCGCGGTCTCTGACCGAGGTTTCCCTGACCCCGGAGGGTGGTGGGGGCCGGCGGCGGAACTGCAACCTGTAGCCCTGGGACAGTGTTCTCAAAACCCATACATCTGGAGAATGGGCTGCCCAATAGGCCAGGTGCTGATGTGAAAACCTGCCCACCGCCGGCCCGAGGCCCTCATAGAGTGCCTCGAGGATTATTTGGGGGTTTGGGGGGACGCTGGTGTTGCCCCTGCACCCGCTGAGACCGGCGAGGTGGAGGGTGTGCGCCCCTGGGCTGACGCCCACCACCCCCAGCAACCCGGCTGTGCTGCCAGGGCTGCGGAGGGGGGCTCGGGGGATGTGAGCGGCGCAGGTCTTGTGCGCCCCGTCTCCTGGAGTGCTGAGCTGGGGGTCCCATGCTCGCACTCCGACGACCCCAGGCCTCTGATGCCTGACCCGACTGCTTCCTGCGCTCCAACGCCTGTTCTGCCTCTGGCCCAAACAACTGGCCCGGCACTACCGGAAGCTTCCGTAGCGTCTGCCTGCAATCATCAGACATGGGTGCCTGCGCCAGCCACACCTGACGCCGCGTCACCACCAGGGTGGACATCAGGCGGCCAAGCTCTCTGGTCATCAGCCCGAAGGCTTGGAGCGCAGCGTCGTTAGTGTCACCCAACTCCCCGCCCTCATGCTCCGACTGCAACATCTGGGACTGGGCGAGGAGGAGCACGGAGAGGGAGTTCCCAATGCGAGCCATGCGGCCTGCCGCATCATAAGCCGTCGAGAGAAGGCTATCCGTTACCCGGCACTGAGGCCTAGGACAGCGGGCCTTATCTTTGAGCGCCTCATCTGGTGAAAGGACCAGTGAGGCGATACACGGGTCCACGGGAGGCATGTGAACCAGGCCATGTTGCTCCGCCTGGCGCATGGAGGCCAAAGTCCTCGCATCCTTGCCATGGTAGGCAAACGCCTTTGGATCTGCCCAGCAGCGCCGCAGCTCCTGCAAAAAAGCAGGCGAGGGCGGGACATCAAAGGGCGGGGCTACAGGAGTCCGGCGAAAGAATGGGTTGCTCGCCGGTTGGGCAGCGGGCGCATCATCCAGCCCGACCTTAGCCAGGGCCGCACGTAGTGTTGCCTGCAAAGGGCAGGGGCCCTCTCCCAGCTCAGTGCTCCCAGAGCTCCTGAGGGATGTCTCCGAGCCAGCCTCTGCCTGTATGCTAGCTGGGTCAACCACCAGACACGGCAGCTCAGGGGAGGGATACTCGCCAGAGCTAAACACACTGTCACGGCCTTGAAACATGGAGTTTGAAGCCCTGGTAGACATAGCATCGTCTCCACAATCTGACTCCCAGGGGACCGCCAGAGGTGGGGAGGGCAGAGCCCGCTCCCTCACTAAGGCCTTAAGCTGCTCCAGTTCAGCCCGTAAATCCTCCATCTCACTGCGTGAGGGAGCATCCTTCGCCTTCTTCTGCGTAGGGCCACTGCGCTCGTCATGGGGCCCCGCTCTGCGCTTGTCCCGGTGCTTTTTGCGGGAACCTGCACTGACATGAGCGGGCCCAGAGGGTGGGAGGTCGCTCCTAAAGAGGAGGCATTCCACCTGACGCAGCCGGTCCTCTCTCACCGAGAGCGGCAAAATGCTGCAGTTGATGCAGGGGTCGGAGAGGGCCTCCCTCAGGTGCCCCACCCCCAGACACTGGGGGCACAATTCATGGCCATCCTCTACCAACAGTAGAGTGCCACATGATGTACAAGCCATCATCGCTTCCTCCAAAAAATAAAAAGGGTCAAGTTAGGAAATCTGGGCGAGAACCGAGACTCGATCAGAACATCTAACAGACTCCTCACACCACTGTTCTTAATCCAAACAATTCAGTGTGGAGCCAGGCAATCCAAGCGAGAACTGTGGCCGCCACAGAACGCGTCCGGAACCTCTGGACTAGCTTTTTTTTTTTTTTTTAAATATATATTTTTTTAAATTTATATATTTTTTTTTTTTTTTTTTAAAGCTTAAGTAAAAAATACTCACCAAGCCAGGCTAGGAACCAACAGACGAGAGCAGTGGGCGGACCACTGAACGCGGCTGGGACATCTAGCATGTGGAGGAATCAGCTCAGCACAAACAATTCAAGACCGTTTGTGTGGCTGGGGAGCGAGCCAGCCCGACACACGGGCGCTCGGATCCTCCCGATGGAGAAAGGGAGAGGTAAGATGGCTTGACAGCCACAGCCTTAGAGGGCACAACGTGCGCTCCGACCAAGAGTCACAGGCAGGCTGTCAAACACCACCAACCAGAGTTGAGCTTACCTCCCCGAACCTGCAGAAAATATAGATCCGAAACACGGATCTACGGAGCGATTAACCAGCGATGTACGTCAGGTTAACAGCGAGAAGATTCAAGAGGCCGGATGTAGTCTACCGGGCGGTATTTATAGACGCACAGGTAGCCTACACGTCACTCACGTGACACTGTTGTTATTAAATCTCGACCTGCGCGGAGCGCGAGGAGACATATCCACTCTGTTTACTGCCACTGGCAGTCTGGAAGGAATGAAACAGAACCACGTAGGTCAGCAGGGACTTCTCTCTGTCCTTCAGGTCCTTTATCATCGTAACAGCATCTTTACAGGTTTACCTTAAAGTCAATTAGACAACTGCAGCTCATCCAGACCTCTGCTGCTCCAGTCCTCACCAAAACCATCAGAGGACTGACTTTAAAGTTCTGATGCTGGTCTATAAAGATCTGAATGGTCCAGGACCAGAACATATCAGTGACCCAGTATGAACCTTCAGACCCCTCAGGTCATCTGGATATGGTTTTCTATCAGTCCCCAGAGTCAGAACCAGCTACATTCAGCTTTTAGTCTCCACATATCTGGAACAAACTCCCAGGAAGCCTCAGATCAGCTGAAACTCTCAGTTTATGTAAATCCAGGTTGAAGACTCACCTGTTTTCAGCTGCATTTGAGCTCCAAAGCTCCAAATCTGCACTGATACTTTTAAACTTGAGTTTAGATCATATTTTAACTACTAATTTAATCTTTTGCACCTTTTTCTTTATTTTTGTTTAAATTTAAATCATGCTTTGTATTTTCTTTGCTACGTGATGATGTTTTAATGTCTCTGTAAAGCACTTAAATCACCTTGCTGTTTAATTGTGGTACATAAAGACACCATTTTGGTTGTTACTCCTTATGAGTTGTTTTTCTTTGTCAATATATAATTTTTCTTATAAGTCAACAACACACCAAGAACATATTTACTACTTTATCAGATCATTTGAGGACAAAAACATTATCTCACTAAAACTTTTATTAAAACACCAATTAATATTCTACAGTGAAAAAACTAAATGCATCACAATAAATGTTAATAATCTTTGGTGTTTTTCAGATTGATCTCTTTCCAAAAAGAAAAACAAATCCCCATATATATGTATTATATATAAAAATATACTTCCTTTGTGTTATTATTTATTTTCCTTTTTTTATTAAGAAGCAGTGATGTCATGTAACCAAACTGACATTTAAAGGGTTGAAATAGTTAGAAATACTTCAATATTTGGTCGTTTTGATCAAGATCTGAAATAAAAATGGGGTAAAACATATTAAACTGTTAGGTATTTTCAGCAGCGTGGGAGATTTGGTTTTCTTTTGTCCCTAAAGCCTCGTGTAGGGTAGAAACTGAACAACAACAGTTGAGAAGAGAAACACATTTCCTTGAGTGTGTACAGTAGTTAATACTAAAGTACTCACTGGTTTCCATTGCGAAGTGCAACATGACCTGACACTTGTGCTTGAACGTGAACAGACTTTCCTTCAGCAGGTTTCCCGCAGACTTGTCCGCGTTCCTGTCCGGGAACAGATTGTATCCATAATCCTCCTCTTGTGGTTTACTTTGATCCATGGTGTTTAGTGTGTTTAGTGCAGCAGCGTGTTAGTAAATGTCAGCGTGAAAGTCGCTGCTGCAGCAGAGAGGTCGTCCCGCCCTGCGGGTCACGTGATACCATCACGTGACAGACGAGTGGCATAGTTTTTTTTAATATCTGCAAAGTAATGTATTTTTTTTTAAGAAATCCATTAATAACCAATATATATATATATTTTAAATGTACAATAAAAAAAGATAAAGTGTTTTTATACATTTATTTGGGATGTGTCGTTGTAAAAGATCGTCTATTCAGAATGTTTCAGACAGATGTTACCTCGAAAGGAAGTTTGTTGACTCGAACGTGAAAACTAGGAGAAAGCGATAAAGAAATAACTTTTTCTTTTTTTATTAACAAAGTGAATTGAAGGTATCAGTTTTAAATACACGCATTTTTAATGATTACAGAGGGGGACAAGGATAAGAGCCAAGGGCAGCACAGAAAAACAGGTGGAATGCATTTCATAGCAGAACTATAATATTTGTCATCAAACATAGCAGTTTAGGGGAAGGCTGTGGATTATAGACACAACAAATAATAATGAAATTATGGAAAATTGTCAACCCGGAATTTTATATTTTTCAAAGGCGGTTTGAATTTTGCAATAAATGTGTGATACGGCTTAAAAACTATTTTAAACTATCAGGTTTTTTCCCCTTTTTTATCCTTTCATCCTATACTTCTAAATTTGTTTATTTTTTTCTCTTTTATTTATTTAGATCTTCTTAATACAGTCTGATAACTGAACTTACTCAATTTACTCAAGCCGTGAAGCACCACTTAGGATGACATCAAACCCCAGAGCTTTTTCTAGACAAAATTCAGAATCAGAAAGAAGTTTAATGCCAAGTACTTTAACACACACAAGGATGATGATGAGGATGATGTTGTGGTGATTGGTTACTCTCTATAGTAGGCTACTCTAGGCGTTAATGTGACGCATCATTTTTTGAAACAACTTTTAAAAAATCACCGTAAAAAAGCAACTTTCCGTTTTCAAATAAAACAAAATTCAGTAATGTCGACATTAATGTTGAAGTACGAGAAACAGGTCGAAATGTATTTCAACTTTATTCTCGAAATTTCGACTTTATTCACCAAATTTCGACTTTTTTCTAGACATTTCGTTTTTTTTTTCTCGAAGTGCATAGTGAAAAAAAAATCTTCCTCCTCTAAAGTATTTTTATTTTTCTCCTAACACTCTTTCGTAATAGCGCATCTCTCATAACTGACAAGAGTTCATCTGTCTTCAGAGACGATCTTGGTGAGCGTGCTGCGCAGCTGCGTAGGAGCCGCAAAGGCTGCTGGGAGTCGGCTGTCATGGCTCCGCACATAAACACAAAACTGTGAACAAGCGACACTTTTATGTTGTTTTATTTTTAAAGCAAACCGACGACATTTGAACTAATAATCAGAGAAAAATTGAAGCGAGAGGTATAATCCGGGACTTGTACCAACACAGTCCTTTATCACTCCATCCTCCACGTGGGGTGTTTTGGTTCAGCTGGTCTGATTCTTGACTGCTGTTTCCCTCACATGTCCGTCTAGGAGGACTCATGTCGGGGGGGAACAAGGCCGTGGAGCTGCAGATGCAGATCAGGCAGAACGCGGAGGATCTGCAGAGCTTCGTGAAAGAGCTGCAGAGCTGGGAGGAGGAGATCAGGGACAGAGACCAGCAGCTGAGGACGGGGGGACAGCAGGACCTGCAGGTAATGACACACCTGTCCTGGTGCAGGAAATGTAAATACTGTCAAAACTGTAAATACTTCCACACTGTGAATGCTGCAATCAGCCATGTATATACTGTAACTCAAATCTGTTGTAAATCATATAACCACATCTCATCTGAAATAAAATAATATATATTATCACTCATTCATGTCTGACCTGCACCTTATGACAACAGTTATTTATTAACCTGCACTATGTACATACATATTTATATATCAGAATCAGAAAGGGGGTTTATTGCCAAGTTTGTCAACACACACAAGGAATTTGTTGTGGTGATTGGTGCAATACAGTAAAAATAAAAATAAAAAATAAAAATATAAAAGCAAACAAATATATATGGAGATAAACTAAGAGATAGAATAAAGTAAAATGTATAACAGAAATATATGTGTATATGCTGTACATTGTGTTTATTTCACTTCATAAGCACTTCCGGTTAGATGCTAACTGCATTCCGTTACATGAGCAATGATAATAAAGTTGAATCTAATCTAATCCATCTATCTAAATTAAATACTCTGCTGTACTCTACTGCCCTTACTTTTTTAATAACTTGTTCTTTTTATTATTTTACGTCTTTTCTTATAATTTTATTTAATTTTAGTTGTTATTTAAGCGTACTCTTAAATTAAATACTTTTTTGAAAACCGCGTGAAGTGATGGATAAGCCTTGAATGCAGGAAATGTGATGTACAATTGTCTAATTAGTTTAATTCACCGCACGTATAAGCACAGATTGCTTTTGTATTACTGTATTTGACCTGGTCTTTGTACATTTTGACCGTATAGAAATGTAATTCTTGCCATTGTAAGAATGAGATGAACCTGCTGTACTCTACTGCCCTTACTTTTAACAACTTGTGCTTTTTATTATTTTACTTCTTTTCTTATCATTTTATTTCATTTTATTTGTCATGTACAGTTTAATTGTGTCTTAATGTTGATGTAAAGCACTTTGAATTACCTTGTGTTGAATTGTGCTGTACAAATAAACTTGCCTTGTGTTGCAGAAACAGCTCCCACCGGTGCGCAACAAAGACTACAAAACAAAGATGAGGAAGAAGAAGAAGCCGAATGAAGATGGCGATAAAAAAGCAGAGGAGTCGGGACAAGCATCTAAAATAAAAGCATACGACTACCGGTCGTGGGACAAGTTTGATGTGGTAATTAGTGACATGTTATGGATAAATGTGTGTGAAAGGTGACGAGGATGCTGCAACATGTCCCTGTGCTGCAGGACCAGGCTCTGGCGGAGGTGGATAAGGAGGCCGGTCCTGCAGAATCCAACGAGTCCGACTCAGAGGAAGCTGCAGCCGACCAGGAGAAAGCTCTGGCTGAGAAGAAAAGGGTAATACAGCCTGAGCTGTCGTGCACAGAAAAATGGAAAAAAATGAGCATAATATCCCCGCTAAACTCGTTTATGTTTTTATTTTCAGGGCAATGAGTTTTTTAAAGAAGGTAAATATGATGAGGCCATTGAATGTTACACCAGAGGGATGGAGGCCGACCCTTACAACCCCGTGCTTCCCACAAACAGAGCCAGCTCCTTCTTCAGACTCAAAAAGTAAGTCCTTATATATAAAACTATGATTACATCATTGTCTAACCTGCTATTATCGTTTAATTATTTCAACTGACTATTCATTTTGTATAATAATTAAAACTAACACTTTTTATATGTAGAAAAACAGCTCCAACTAGCTGAGTTGTGTTTTGGTCACTATCTCTTAATTCAGATTCAGATTCAGTTTACTTTTATTTGCCATTTGTGTTAAACACATAGGAATTTGTTACGGTGATAACAGTGTGCGCATATTTACAACACCAAGAAAAACTACTTGAAACTTTGGGAATTAACTGGTTTTCTGCATTAATTTGCTAGAAAATGTTATCTGATCTTCACCAAAGCCACAATAAACAGACACAATGTGTTGGAGCCATAAAAACGACCGTGTCTCTGTTTGAATAATGTATACAATTTTGCTTTTATGTTATAGAAGGAATAATGACAATGTTGTTAAGTAAATAATAATTTGAAATTTGAGCTTTTATTTTGGTAGTTCATGTTAGAGCTTTTATTTGACGGCCTACACCGCTGTGTAAAGACTCTTAGGAAAGAAGTAAAAGAAGAGAAGCAGGTCTAACGTAGTTTTTGTATTGTGTAAAATAAAAGTATAGTAAGAATTGTGATTATGTGGAACTCTTATTTTGTTTACTGAATGCTGCTTATTGAACTTTGTGGAAAGTGATTTACGTTTTTTGATAAAGGATGTTTTTCGTTGAATACCTGAGCACGTGTCCGTTAGTTTCCGGTGTTGGGGTAACATTAGTGGTGCTGGGGTACTACCAATGAGGAGATTTCCTTTTTTATTCTGAAGCCATTTGGACAAGTTACTTTCACGTTTACGTTCCTTGTCCTGATGCATCCTCCAGCTTCTACTAAGCTTCAGCTGGTGAAGACTCACCATGACGTTATCCTGGAGGATATAGTGGTCAATTTGGGAAGTAATTGTCCCCTAGACGAGTCCAGGCCTCGAGACAGCAAAGCCAGCCCTGATCATGATGCTCCTTCCACCATACTTTACTGCTAATATTTAGATCTTAGCAAGCTGCTCAATTTTTGGGCCAAACAGCACCAAGTGTTCCACCTAAGGAGATTCAACTTTTGTTTCATCAGTCATCTTCTCTAGGGCTGGGGATCGATTCAAATGTCAAGAATCAATTCGATTCCAATTCTTAAGATTCAGATTCCATTATCAAGATTTGATTTGATTCAATTCTGATATTGATTTGGGTTAGTGTTATTAAAATTGTTTTTTGAGCTGTTGCATGAATGATATGACTGTAGTTCTGCAAAATATTACTACTAGTATTATATTGAGATTAAACGGCAAGTATTGCAGCTAATGATGCTGTAAGGACCAATCAGCTCCCAGAATGCTGATAGAACTGCTTTCAGAAACATCGTGGGGCAGAATTACCAAACAGATCCAGGGCAAACAGAGACGGATGAAATCAGTTTTTTTTTCCCACATTCCGTTTTTATTTGTTCCATTTTCGGTCTATTTTGGTTTTTAATTTTTGAGCATTTGGTTTTTAGCATTTTTTGCAAATGTAACCCCAAGACAGTATATAAAGTAATGAAATATAGACAATTTATGCAATTATGACCCAACACTTTAATGTTTTCATACCTTTAAACATATTTAAAGGCAAAAACATGGCACCAGTTATTCTCGTGTCCAACAAAACATTCCTTTTTTGGGGATAAACAAAAAAATAACCAAAAGTTGTAATGTAATGATGAAAAAAAAAAACATAAAAAAAAATAAATTAAAAAAAATCGATCTTTAGACATATGAATCGATTTTTAGGAATTAATATGAGAATCGATTTATAATTGGGAAATCGATTTTTTCAACACAGGCCTAGTGATATTTACGATATACTCAGAGAGGTTTGGCAGTCGCAGTCCTCAACTCTTAAGCACAAGATTTCACAATATTTTGTTGCAAATTAAGGCAGAAAACTAGTTGAAACTAAGTGGTCTACAAACTGCTTCACTTTTAGTAAACGGCTGCATTTCAATAAGGACTCGATTAATTTAGTTGCTAATCCATTTAAACCTGTTGAGTCTAAATCAGCCTTCTCAGCTGCGGTTCTAGTTTACAAATAAACTTCTGTAAACATGTGAGGCTCTTTATGGACCTTTATTCTGTGACAGAGTGGGTTTTATTTCGGCGTTAATCTACCAGTCCGTCTCCTTTTGCAGGTACGCCGTGGCAGAGTCCGACTGCAACCTGGCCATCGCCCTCGACAGCAACTACTTCAAAGCGTACGCTCGGAGGGGAGCAACTCGGCTCGCGCTGAAGAAACATGAATCTGCTGCAGAAGGTAGAAAACCAACCAAAAACAACGTTTAAGCATTGATGTGCTGAGGTAACGGCGTCTGTGTCTCTGAACAGATTACGAGATGGTTCTCCAGCTGGATCCGGGGAACCTGCAGGCACAAAACGAAGTGAAGAGGATCAGAGAGGTGGGTGGTCAGTGTAGGTGGGTGTGGTCTCTTCTGTGTGCTCCTCTCTAACGTCCTGCTGATGTTCCAGCTGGTTCAGGCCCCGGGGCAGAGAAGTGAAGCCGCGCGATCGGGGGACGACGCCGGGGGGCCGGAGGAGCGGAGCGCCGTGGAGGAACAGCAGAGGAAGCAGGAAGCTGTGTTCCAGAAAGACAGAGTACGTTTCTGTCTTCACAGCTAAGGTTTATGTGCAGTATCCTCCCCTATAATGGCGCTTTTATGCTAGTACCTACTCAGCGCGACTCCACTCGACTCTCCTTGCCCTCGTTTCTTTTCGACACCCAGATGAGAAGTAGGATGTTGGAGTGAAGCTGCTGTGACGTATTTGATTGTGTATTTAAACGAAGAAGACAAGAACACTAAAGATGTAGAACCTGGAGGAGATGATAGATGTTCTGCTGGGTCTGTGGCTTGTGTTTGATATCAAGTTAAAAAATGAGAGTGAGAGAAGCTTCACGTGGCAACGCTTTTTAATTTTTTTAGTTTGTCTCGGTGCTGCTGAAAAGTCAGCTGGAGCCGTGAGCAGCTATGAAGTGACATAAAATAATAATAAAATAAATGATAATAAAATAAATTAAAATGAATAAAAAATAACTTAAATTAAAATAAGCTTAAAGTAAATTCAAGTACTTTAATAAATAATAAAATAAAATAAAAAATAAATTAAGCACAAGTAGCACAAAATGTCAAGCCTTTGTACTTTTCTTTTTTAACCAGGCAGAACTAGAACAAACATGAACTCATAGAAACTCTGTGTGTGTTTGAGTCTGTGTAAATGTGACAAAACATGCAAAAACAAACATTTTTCCCAAAGAATCACCCAGTGATGTCATGAGATTGACGCGTACGTGGATAAAAGGGACAAAAGAAAAGTAACAGCTCAACGTAGCCTAATGTAGCGGAGTAAGAGAAACAGTTTCTCCTTCACAAATCTACTCAAGTAAAAGTAAAAAGTATAGTGATTCAAAACTACTCCTAAAAGTACAACATTTCCCAAAACTTACCCGAGTAAATGTAACGGAGTAAATGTAACTCGTTACTACCCAACTCTGGCCATCAGGTTTATGAACATCTGCGCCTCAGAGTTGGATCAGAAACAGACTTTTGTGCTGCCATTGCCTGTTGAATAAAATCACCGCGAGGCGCTCTTGCGCTGATTTCCTCCTCCTGACTCAGACGTCTGACTCCAACCCCCGACCGCCGACTCAGCCACTTGGCACGCCTCCACTAGGAATGGGAGGGAGTCTGAAAGAAAGAAAGAAAAAAAATGAGCCTGAAAGAAAGAAAGAAAGAAAGAAAGAAAGAAAGAAAGAAAGAAAGAAAGAAAGAAAGAAAGAAAGAAATGATCCTCAAAGAAAGAAAAAAATTAGCCTGAAAGAAAGAAAGAAAGAAAGAAAGAAAGAAATGAGCCTGAAAGAAAGAAAGAAAGAAAGAAAGAAAGAAAGAAAGAAATGAGCCTGAAAGAAAGAAAGAAAGAAAGAAATGAGCCAGAAAGAAAGAAAGAAAGAAATGAGCCTGAAAGAAAGAAAGAAAGAAATGAGCCTGAAAGAAAGAAAGAAAGAAAGAAATGAGCCTGAAAGAAAGAAAGAAAGAAATGAGCCTGAAAGAAAGAAAGAAAGAAAGAAAGAAAGAAAGAAAGAAATGAGCCTGAAAGAAAGAAAGAAAGAAAGAAAGAAAGAAAGAAAGAAATGAGCCTGAAAGAAAGAAAGAAAGAAATGAGCCTGAAAGAAAGAAAGAAAGAAAGAAATGAGCCTGAAAGAAAGAAAGAAAGAAAGAAATGAGCCTGAAAGAAAGAAAGAAAGAAATGAGCCTGAAAGAAAGAAAGAAAGAAAGAAAGAAAGAAAGAAAGAAAGAAAGAAAGAAAGAAAGAAAGAAAGAAAGAAAGAAAGAAAGAAAGAAAGAAAGAAAGAAAGAAAGAAAGAAAGAAAGAAAGAAATGAGCCTGAAAGAAATGAGCCTGAGAGAAAGAAAGAAAGAAAGAAAGAAAGAAATGAGCCAGAAAGAAAGAAAGAAAGAAAGAAAGAAAGAAAGAAAGAAAGAAATGAGCCTGAAAGAAAGAAAGAAAGAAAGAAATGAGCCTGAAAGAAATGAGCCTGAAAGAAAGAAAGAAAGAAAGAAAGAAATGAGCCTGAAAGAAAGAAAGAAAGAAAGAAATGAGCCTGAAAGAAAGAAAGAAAGAAATGAGCCTGAAAGAAAGAAAGAAAGAAAGAAAGAAAGAAAGAAAGAAAGAAAGAAAGAAAGAAAGAATTTTTTATTGTTATTGGGATAAATGTCAGAAATGATCATGATGCATTTTTTAGTCCGTACCGCCCATCCCTAGCCTTCACCCGCCTCCACCCGTAGTTTAAAAGCGCAAAACGGGGGCGTGGCGAGTACAGTCACGCTGAGTAGGTACTAGTGTAAAAGCACCATAAGATTATTGATTGATTGGTTGGTTGATTTTCAGGGGAACGCGTATTTCAAAGAGGGGAAGTATGAAGCAGCCGTGGCGTGCTACACCGAGGGCATGGAGGCCGACGGCACCAACGTCCTGCTGCCGGCCAACAGAGCCATGGCCTACCTGAAGCTGGAGAAGTGAGGATGTTTCCCTCGGCAGGTGGACACGGAGAGGACTGACCCTCCTCCATCGGCGCTTGATAAACTCCTCCTGTCGTCCGTTCTTCCTCCTGCAGGTACCGGGAGGCGGAGGAGGACTGCTCTACAGCCATTTACCTGGACAGCACGTACTGCAAGGCCTTGGCCCGCCGAGGCACGGCCAGGGTGGCGCTGGGGAAACTGGAGGAGGCCAAACAAGGTGCAGCAGGACTCCACGTAGCGCTGCCCCGTACGCTTGTGCCGTAATGTTCACCTTTTCTCCTGTTTCACTCGCCGCAGATTTCCAGCAGCTGCTGAAACTGGAACCGGGGAACAAACAGGCCCTGAACGAACTCCAGAAACTTCAGATCGTACGTATCCGTGCTGGCAGCTTGTGGCTCCTATTGCATTTTACCTTTTATGCTCCTTTTGGATCACTGTGTCTCAGAGAAACTTTATTATTTTTATTATTATTGTTATTTTTATATTTGATAAATTAAGCTAATTTCTACGATGGAGTATTAGGGCCAAACTAAGACAAAAAATTTTTGGAAATTACGAGAATAAAGTCATAATGTTGCAAGAATAAAGTCGTAATAGAATAAAGTTGTAATATTATGAGAATAAAGTCGTAATATTATGAGAATAAAGTCGTAATATTATGACAATAAAGTCGTAATATTATGACAATAAAGTCGTAATATTATGACAATAAAGTCGTAACATTATGACAATAAAGTCGTAACATTACGAGAATAAAGTCGTAACATTACGAGAATAAAGTCGTAACATTACGAGAATAAAGTCGTAATATTACGAGAATAAAGTCGTAACATTATGAGAATAAAGTCGTAATATTATGAGAATATAATTTATGAGAACTCTAACAGGAAGAGCAGTCTTCTCCCTGTGTTAAAATGAGAAATATTGAGCATCTTTTGAAGTTATATTTATATATTTATAATATATTTAATATTATGACTTTATTCTCAAAATATTACGACTTTATTCTCGTAATATTATGACTTTATTCTCGTAATTTTACGACTTTATTCTCATATTATTATGACTTTATTCTTGTAATTTCCATTTTTTTGGTCTTAGTTTGGCCCTAATACTCTGTCGTAAATTTCTTTCTGAAATAAAATGTTGACAGAATTTAAGGAGCTGATGTAATGAATGTTTTTAATCTAATTAGACAGCGATTGTTAACATTATTTTGGCTTTTTGCAGCAAATAAAAACATAAAAGACTCTCAGATTGAGTCAAAATGCAGTTTTAATTGTTTTAGTGGCTTTAAACTCTGATTCGTCTTTGCAAATGGATGAATCTCTCCAGTCTAACTCCTCTGAGACAAACCCTCATCTTCACGCGTTACCTCTCTTTCCTTGTGTTCTCTCCCTGTTAGGACACGAGCTCCGCGGGTCTCCTCCAAACCCCGGACGGCTCTCAGAGGAGAACGGTCCAGCCGATAGACAAACCTGAACATTTGCGCTCGACTGTGAGTCGTCAACTTCTCCCATCAATAAAAATGTCCTACATTCACATCCCGTATTGGATTATATCTGGATAGAAGTGATTGATAGAAGTAGATTCCGGGCAGTGAGGTCCGTCGTCTCAACAAACAAGCATCTGTTCATCTTTAAATGCTATGACGCTTCTTCTCCAGCAGGTGGCACAATAGAGCCAGAAACTCTGCTCCCTGTCCTCATCAGTCTTTGCATAACCAGAATCCCTGATGTCTGTTTCCACCCGCCTGTTCTGCAGAAACCTCTGAGGAGGATCACCATCGAGCAGGTCAGCGGGACGGTGCCGGTGCCTGAGGAGAAGCCGACTGTGTCCAGAACTTTAGTCCAGGAAGTGGTGAAGGAGGCCGAGGATGTGCCGTCTCCGCTGTCTTCATCACCCAGCGCCAAGATGATCAAAATCGAGGAGACAGCAGACACCCCCTCACACTCATCTGACCTGTAAGCAGTACTCGAGTTGTAAAAAACAATCAGGGGGGTGGTGGATTTTATCTTATGGGGACAGATAATTTGTGCTGATTACAAATAATATAATATATTACAAATAATAGCAGTGACCAAAACACCTGCAGAAATACTGCAGGAATGACATAGCAGCAGTTAAATGCAGCCTTCTGTAAGCTTTAAATATCCACTGGGCTTACATCAAATACATCAAAACACAACAATAAAAAACACTTTTCTGAACTTATCAATATGACTCTGTCCTTCACAGGATAAGTGAAATGGATCACTGCAAAAACTCAAAATCTTAACAAGAATATTTGTCTTATTTCTAGTTAAAATGTCTTATTTTAGTAAAAAAAATCATATTACACTTAAAACAAGACTCATCACTGGAAGATTTTATTGCTTGTAATGAGAAGATAAATCTTGTCCCATTGGCAGATTTTTCTACTTATTTCAAGTGAAAATTTACTTGAAACAGGTGAAAATTGTCTAATAAGTTATTTTTCTGGTGTTATTTTTCTGGTGATGACTCTAAATGTTGAAATAGCAGTAAAATCACATTCATTGATGAAATGACATAAGGGATGGAAAGGGGGGATGACAGTTTTACAGGGGGGATGATTTGGACCGTTTTTATTTCAGGGGGGATGATTTGGACCGTTTTTATTTCAGGGGGGATGCCATCCCCCCTCATCCCCCCTGAACTCCAGTACTGCCTGTAAGTGCTGCTCCGTCAACATCTGACTCCTTTCACACATCTGAATATTTCCTTTTCCTTCTGTTTCATCCTCTCTTTTTCCACGATGACCAATCATATCTCAGTTGACATCTGTCTTTCTGCGCGTCTTTCTCCACTTTAGCAGATGTCCGCTGCAGGAGCCGGCCGCTCATCCTCCCCAACCACCAACGTTCTTGACAGAAGCAGAGCTTCCTCCTCCGCCCACCAACAGCTTCCAGCTGGAGTCGGACCTCCGAAAGATCGGAAATCAGCCCCAAGTGATTTACAGATATCTCAGGGTTAGATTCATGCACTTTCTCAACGCCATGATTTTTAGGTTGTGCAACCAAACAGAATGTAAAAAAAGAAAACAGCAGTAGAGATGAATGTTAACTCATCTCCTCTTTACTGACAGCAAATCAAACCTGAAGCGTACGTGAAGATTTTCAACAGCTCCCTCGAACCAGACATCCTCTATCAGATTCTGAGGACACTACAGGAGTTCTTCATGAAGTAAGCTCTTTAAATAAAGCAAGAAAGCAGAAAACCTCTGGTCCTCAATACATTTTTGTATTACAGGACTCTCTCATAAATTTAGAATATTGTGATAAAGTTCTTTATTTTCTGTAATGCAATTTAAAAAAAACAAAAATGTCATACATTCTGGATTCATTACAAATCAACTGAAATATTGCAAGCCTTTTATTATTTTAATATTGCTGATTATGGATAACAGTTTAAGATTAAGATTCCCAGAATATTCTAATTTTCTGAGATAGGATATTTTAGTTTTCTTAATAATATCATATATCAATATCATAATCAGCAATATTAAAATAATAAAAGGCTTGCAATATTTCAGTTGATTTGTAATGAATCCAGAATGTATGACATTTTTGCATTACAGAAATTATAGGACTTTATCACAAAATTCTAACTTTCTGAGCCAGTCCTGTAGTTTGTTGGTGAAGGAGTGACTGTGGTGTTTTCACCCATTATATGCTGCCCCCGTGTGGCCAGAAGTGGTACTGCCACGGATAATTGTCTAAGTTAAAAGTACTTTTTGCAGTACTTCAATACAACAACTTTTACAGATTTGTGCACTGGAGGACAACACAAATATTTTTAAGAATTTTGAGAGTTTATTGTTTCAGATTGCGTACTAAGTGAAGCTTCTGTGCAGGAATGAAGCGCCGGAGGTCGTGATGGAAACCCTCAACAGTTTAGCAAGCGTGAGGCGCTTCGACATGGCTGTTATGTTCATGTCGTCACCTGAGAAGAAAGGTGGAGTCCTATTTTAACACTTCTTTTTTACGTTTATTTTCAGCCACGCCTTCCAGCATCTTAACTCTTTCTTTTCTTTGTCTTCCAGTGCTTAAAGAGCTGTTTGATTTCCTCCTCCAGTCCGGCCTGGACCGATCAGCCGTCGCTGCCTTACAGAAGAAGTATAACATGTGACCTTTGGACCGAGGGAGAATCACCCCCGAACAGTGTTAAGATTTAGTTGAACTTAAAAAAAAAACATGTAAACTGAGAACACTTCCTCTGAGCTGATCAGCTGACCCACGGCTCTGACATCGTTGTGTTTGGTCTAATTCTCTGATATTCACTCTGTCTGGTTTGGAGCCTGGAAGTACTCAAGGTTCCAACTTGGATGCATTTTGACAATAAAAATACAAAGGACAACAAAAACCACAGATTTGTTTCTTGTGTAACGTGTCGCCCTCTTTGTCCAGAACCTTTCTGTATAAATGAAAATGCAGCTACAAGTTAGTTTGATACGTTTGCAAACACCGGAAGGTGACTAGACCAGACCTGAACAACCCAGACAGGCCCAGCAGAAAGATTTAAAATAGACTGTAATTAGGGCCAGAGCACTGACAGTGTGAAGGCCTTATTGTATCTGTAGGAATTTTTTCTTTCTTTCTTTTTCTTCTGACGAAATGAGGGCCTTCTTTCCCCCTAAACGTGCCCCAAAAGTCACCAAATTTTGCACCAAGCCAGGCCCGGCGAAAAATGTGATATTTAATGGTTTGCATTAATGGGCGTGGCCTAATGGCTCAACAGCGCCCCCTAGAAAACTTTGTGCCTCAAGCCCCACAATACGGTTTGACGTACATGCACGAAAATCGGTACACACCTGTATCATGTCGCAACTTAAAGAAAAGTCTCCTGGCGCCATGACCGAAACCGAACAGGAAGTCGGCCATTTTGAATTAATCGTGTCATTTTGCCGTAATTTATGCCATTTCTTTCGCCGTTAATACGGCCCGAACCGTAACGTGCACCCAGGTGTGTTATACATCAAAATGTGCGTCTCGATCCTGCGACGAAGCGCATTAATTTTCTCAGTCAAAAGCGTTACCGTGGCAATGATAGATGCCGAAAAGCGCGCCCACCCTTCATCTGATTGGTCCATATTTGATAGTTCCTACTTTCTGCCAAAACCTTTGAATGGTTTGATATAAAGACTTGTGGGTGGTGTCATCTGACATGGTTTTGAGTCCTTGAACAAAATTGGTGCAAATTAGCCCCGCCCCTTCTTCTGATTGGTCGATATCTGATATTTCCTACTTTCTGCCATAATTTTTGAATGGTTTGACATAGAGAGTCGTGGGTGGTGTCATCCACTAAATGTCCAGGCCTGAAGAATCTACATGCAAGTCATACAAGCTACCACCGCAGCCTGAACGTGCACAAGGGTGGAGGGCCGTTCATCGCTGCTTGCAGCTTTAATTGTAACTTATTTTTCCAGCAGTAACTCAGTAATTTACGGAGGATCTCCAGGAAGGATCTCCGGTGGCGATCAGAGGACGTCATGTGTTCATCTTAATCATCCATTTTCATTAAAAACCCCTTTTCTTCTCACATACTAAACATTCCTGAACAGATATACACACTTCTGCTCCAATGACACATACATGCACAAATACAACCAAACTTATCGACGCTTAGCTTCATAACGTTTACAGCTGGACATAAACACAAGTGCTGCAGTTAGAGACTTCCTTTTTTTGTCTAAGTTACCCAACTTCCTGAGGTTTAATTCAATGTTTGTGACGTGTTAAAGGCTCTGAGTTTGCATTTTTATACACCTCTATTTAAACAGTATAAAATTCCAGCCAAAAGTTTTTTATTCTGTATACATTTATTCACAACAAAAAAACAACCAAGTTCTCAAAATTGGCGAATGCATGAAAAATAACTATTTTTTTATTCAAATATTTTCAAGTATAAAATCCAGTATTTTGCATCTAATAATTCACTCGAGGAAGAAAAAGACAGAATTCTGACCTATTATCAACATTATTGTAATACTTCATTCAAAGGCTGTTAAGCAGAAACGTTTCTTATTATTTTAGATGAAATACTCATTTAGAAAAATTGTAAAGATAACAAGTCACTGATTCTCACCATGATGCCTGTCGGTTAAAGCGTTTCTCCTGCTCTCTCTTCTGTCTCTGAAGGTCACATTTCATCTTCTCATTCAAACTTCTACATTTCTTAAAGCTGCAATTTATGGTGAAAGATGACGAGAATGTCTTTGATCTTTAATGTAATAAATATTTTGTGCATAAATATTCAGTCTTCTGCCACCAAGATTTTTATTTATTTATTTTAAATTTCAAAGAGTTGATTACTACTTAAGAGTTTTTGGATCCATTTCGGGACATCAGCACCTCTCAGGTCAAGTAAAAGTTCACAAATGGAAAATTAAAGGTTGTAAAAATAGTAAATGTGTCTCATGATTTGTAAAACTGGCAGCAGTCACTGACTGATAATTGGGGTTTCTTTTCCGTATTTACTATCATCTGATAATAAATGAAGCACAATTAAACACCTGAGGTGGCAAAATAAAAAAAAGAAAACCTTAAACTGACAAAGAATAGCTTATATTTCCTTTGGAAGATCAGCATCCACATGTGTAGTCCCACAAACACTCCAACGACTCACATTACTGCTTTTAAGTGGTGACACTCATAGATTCAATGAGGTTATCTATGAAACACTGAATAAATAACATCCACACAAACAATTTAACCAAAGTGTTAGATTCACTAACTCCCAAAACTCATCTATTATCATCTCTTACATCTACACAGATTCAAAAGTGAGGAGCTGAAACAATGTCCAACCATCTACAGGTTCAAAAGCAAATACAAAGAAAAGATTTTTGCCAAATACAAGGAAGAGGAGACATGAGGTAGTGATTGTGTGGGGATTCAGCATAATGTGTATATAAAATGGTATATATAATACTGATTATATCGGTTATGATAAGATGTATATATATATATATATATATATATATACATATATGTATATATATATATATATATATATATATACATATATATACATATATGTTGTATATATATATTATTTATAATGCTCAGGTATATTTATATTCATAATGCCCAGGTATAATATTGCAATTAAGTGCTGGAATATTTTATAAGGTAATAACTGGTATAATTTTTTTGATAAAGTAAAGCTTGGTGTTATATTTTTTCTTATTTTTATTTTCAAGCAAAATTGAAATAGAAACAAGGGGTAGGACCCCATAAGTTTTTTACTTCCTCCTACTCCTTTTCGGGCATGAAAGTTTATTTCCCTTTGATTTTGTTTAATGTGTGTTTATTTGTATTCTTTTTTGGTTTTGTGTAATAGTTTTTTTTTCTGTATCCTCGAAATAAAGATTTCAATCAATCAATCAAAAAAAAAGAACAAAATATTTCTGGGTTGTTTGCTCCTAAAGCGACGTCTCCTTGGAGTCCCGCGCCGGTCTGAAGGTCAGAATCTCAGTGAAAGTTTGACCTGCGTGAAAACAAACAAGTTTATACAAACAGCTGCTTCTATGAGATGTCACTCATCACCAGTACTCGAGGTGTAAAATAAAATCAGGGGGGATGGGGGATTTTATCATATGGGAACAGATAATTTGTGCTGATTACAAATAATATAATATATTACAAATAATAGCACTGACCAAAACAGCTGCAGAAATACTGCAGGAATGACATAGCAGCAGTTAAATGCAGCCTTCTGTAAGCTTTAAATATCCACTGGGCTTACATCAAATACATCAAAACACAACAATAAAAAACAGTTTTCTGAACTTATCAATATGACTCTGTCCTTCACAGGATAAGTAAAATGGATCACTGCAAAAACTCACAATCTTAACAAGAATATTTGTCTTATTTCTAGTTAAAATGTCTCATTTTAGTAAAAAAAATTCTCATTACACTTAAAACAAAACTCATAACTGGAAAAAACAACAATTTTCACCTGTTTCAAGTAGATTTTCACTTGAAATAAGTAGAAAAATCTGCCAGTGGAACAAGATTTTTTTGCTTGTCATAAGAAGATAAATCTTGTCCCACTGGCAGATTTTCCTACTTATTTCAAGTGAAAATTTACTTAAAACAGGTGAAAATTGTCAAATAAGTTATTTTTCTGGTGATGACTCTAAATGTTGAAATAGCAGTAAAACCACATTCATTGATGAAAGGACATATGGGATGGAAAGGGGGGATGGCAGTTTTACAGGGGGGATGATTTGGACCGTTTTTATTTCAGGGGGGGATGCCATCCCCCCTCATCCCCCCTAAACTCCAGTACTGCTCGTCACTCTTGGGTGGTTTCAGCTGACGGAGAGAACCCGCCCCTCCCGTCTTACGTTTCCACTGGTCCAGCGGCAGGTCCGTGTTGTCCACGGTCTGGTCGTACGGCAGCGCCTCGGCCTCGTCCTCGTCCTCGGCCTCCCTGAACTCGCTGAAGAACGGCAGCTCCAGGGCCTCGGCGGCGCTCGCCCTGCACTCGGGGTCCAGCAGCAGCGTCTTCTCCAGGACGGACACGGCTGCGAGGGACAGGGTCAAGGTCAGCACGGAGAGAGAACAGCACTAAAAAGACCATCACAACCACTGAGGACAGATGTCTGCGTACCGCTGGAGCTGGCTTTGCTGAAGACGGAGCGCAGGTCCTTTTTTGGCACTTTTGGCAAACTTCTGATGTAGTTTTTGGCCTGTTGGGTAAAGACAAGATGCAAGTTCAAAAGGTTTTCTTTTCAAAATGTCAACATAGAAGATGTATTATTATGATACAGATATATTTACAAATCATCTGTTTCCACACCATCCTCATTACTATTAAAAATAATAAAAAATAAATACATTTTAAATCCATCTTTTTGGTGCAGTTAGAGCTGCAAACGTAACCTCACTGCTAAATAACTTATTATTGTAACTTAGATGAAGATCAAAACACATTTTATAGCAAATGAATGTGGGAAACCAGCTAATTCCAGCAGTTCACACTTGATATGAAATGAAATGAAAAAGTGGTTGTTAACTTGTTTTTTTTCTTCTTAAAATCCGACCCAAAGGAAATGAAAAACGGCTCATTTTGTGTACTTTCAATATCAGACCCAGATCACAAAAGCAAAATGGAAAAAACGAGCCAGAAGACGGACTTTGGTTTTAGTATTTATGTTTCTGTCTGGGTCACGTTGCTGCTTCCTGGTGACTGATGAAGCCACCAGCTCTGAAAGGACACTAAGGGTGCGTCCCAATACACCCCCTCGAACTTCGTTTTGATCCCTCCCCCTAAATTTTGCGCGTTCCCGTGAGGGTAGTTGTGTCCAAATTCCTCTTTTCACCTAGGGGGAGGGGGCATAACGGGGGCTAGGGGCTGAAAATAGCCCCTTCACAGCGAGTGATTTCACATGCTGACTTCGCGAGCGAGGGGGTATAAAAATTTCCCAGAATGCTTTTCGTTGTTTGCGGACTGAATCAAAAAAAAAAACATGGCGGACATTTCTTATTTTTTAGTGAATAAAATCTATATTTTGAGTTAGTTTCAGCATAGAAATGCGTTTTGATTACATTTCTGATTCTGATTACTATTTAGCGAGAAATATATATTTTACTTTCATAATATTCACTCAGTGAATGTACATAATTCCTTTTTTGTCCGTTGTTCGCGAAAATCGCGCTGGAATAAAGGCTGTTAGGTTACGCCGTAGGCTACATAACCTACGCCGTAGATACGTAACCTACGCCGTAGGCTACGTAACTTAAGCCGTAGGCTACGTAACCTACGCCTTAGGCTCTGCGTCGATTTGACTCGCCGACCGAAGGCAAACAGGCAGACTCGTCTCAGATTGTGACCGAGGGAGCATTTTTTTGTGGGAAATAGAGATAAATAATCCTGTGACTCGTCAGATTTGTTTTGGATGTTTCTGATATAATAGTTTTCAGAAAGCACAAAGCTGTTATCTGGGTAATTTACACACTTTCAGATAAAGCTGAAGTGAAGATAGCGGAGCTGTTTTATGGTTACGCGTTAAATCGACGCAGAGCCTACGGCGTAGGTTACGCGGCGGTGCGCGCCGTACGCCGTAGGCTCTGCGTCGATTTAACGCAGAACCATAATCAGCTCCGGAGCCGGCAGTCAGGCAGAAATCCCGAAATCTTCGGAGCAAATTTCTTAACAGGCATTATTTGGATAAACTGAGCCCCGGTTGCGGATCTTAAAGGTTACCTTTATACCTGAAAAAATATTAAAACTTAATAAAGTGGCATATTAACAGCGCTACAGCTGAAATTAAAACAGCTTTTGGCTCTCAGCTTCCTGATCAGGGTAGGGATGGAAACGAGGGGTACGGGGAGTATTGGGACAGGCACCTGGGCCAAGTGCCCTAAAAGGGGGTAGGGAAGAAAAGAAGTGCGAGTGAAGAAAAGTAGGGGGAGTATTGAGATTGGGCCTAAAACTGCACTTAAGTGTTTTTTAACCTTTACTTCAGCTGTTGGGGGTGAAAAACGAAAGAAAAAGAGTCCAGATGGATCACGTCCACCCGGGTTGTGACTTACGTCTTGGCTCTGTAGCTTCACAACGAAGTCGGACGTTGGAGTTCCTGTAATCTTCATGATCTCTCTCAGCTGATCCAAGTCTGACATCAATCCTGGTTAAGAATCATCCGCTGAACGAGTTTTACCGTTAAAACCTGAGCTCTCTGCTAAACGTGAAAACGTGAGATGAAGAAGACCAGGCTACCTCAGAAGTCACCTTAACCCGAATCTCAATGACTTCAGTAGAACTGAAATGTGATGCAGCAATGTAGAAATCAGACACATCCTGTATTTATTAAAGTATCCGGTGGTAATTTATTCTTCTATGAAAAATATCTGCTTGATTGGAAAGTTTATGGCGGTGACAAGTTAAAAAAAACAGGCCGAGGAAAACTAAAGTCAGAGTTTCCCCTGCAGAGCATTTCACTACTGGCTACGGCTACAATCGCCTAGCAACAGGGAAATGAAATAAAACTACTTTACGGAGTTACTGAAAGAGTCGCTGACGAAGCTGAACGAATGAGTCGGGAGGTAACATCACTTTATCCCGTTAGAGCTGCAGTTTGACGCGTTTACGCGGGAACGTTCTTGTGGTCTGCTGCCCCGTGTGGTCAGATGTGGTAGTGCGATGCAGAGTGGCTTTAAAAGCCAGAATCCGTCATTACATTTAGTTTGTGGACGTGAAAATACTGAACGATGTAACCTGGTTGTGGAACCACACACAACCAGGAAATCTTATTGAACGTGAAAATGCTTCATCGTGTTCTGATTGTGTTCCCTCAGCGTAGCTCTGCGGTAAACGGGTCTGAGCGATAAACTGCTAGATTTCCCAACCTGTCACCCACTGAAAACATTTATTTACGTGCTTGAGTGTGTCTATGTTGGTGTCTGAGGTGACCTATCAACTATAAAACACTTTATCTGGGGTCATATATCTGATAATACGTCATTCAGTAGCATTTTAGACTTGCGGTACATTTGGCCGAAACGAAATGAGGACATAAACTGAAAAGAAAAAGTGTTTGAAAGCATATGTTTGGGTGTCTGAAAGCAGTTTCCATGTTTACGACCACCTATAGCTTTAAAATGGGTAACTAGGAGCTTTTCCAGATTTGCGGGGTATTGTGACATCACAAAACCACATGAGAGCAGAACTGTCCAGCTTTCCCATCTTTATCTGCACCTAAGACCTTAAAAAAATCTTTCTTTCTTTCTTTCTTTCTTTCTTTCTTTCTTTCTTTCTTTCTTTCTTTCTTTCTTTCTTTCTTTCTTTCTTTCTTTCTTTCCTTCCTTCTTTCCTACCTTCTTTCTTTCTTTCCTTTCTTTCTTTCCTTCCTTCCTTCTTTCTTTCCTTCCTTCTATCTTTCTTTCTTTCAGGCTCATTTCTTTCTTTCATACTGGCTCATATCTTTCTTTCTTTCTTTCTTTCATTCTGGCTCATTTCTTCCTCCCTCCCTCCCTCCCTTCCTTCCTTCCTTCCTTCCTTCCTTCCTTCCTTCCTTCCTTCCTTCCTTCCTTCCTTCCTTCCTTCACGTACGTTGTGCGTGGATTTAACCTAGAACCATAAATCCGTCTTTACACAAAAACATCATCAACGGGAATTTATCATTTTTACCGTGAGATGACAAATTCTTACCATGGAGAATTTTTTTGACGGTTTATCGTGAACTGTAAAATATCGCCCATTCCTAGTAGGTACTAGTGTAAAAACGCCATGACTGGACAGTTTTCTAGCTATGCTGGTCTACATCGGGGGGAAAGTCATGCTGGCACGGAGGACGGTCAAGGATACGGTCGTTCCCTTTGAACAGCGGCTTTCCCAGCAGCATCTCCGCCATGATGCAGCCCGCCGACCAGATATCCACTGCAACACAAAGCAAAGCCTCGTCTTTCTCCGCGGGAAACCAGGGCTCGGCGGGGTTTACGGAGAATAAGACCTCCTACCGGTCTGCGTGTAGTGCATCCAGTTGAGGATGACCTCGGGGGCTCGGTACCAGCGCGTCACCACGTAGCCCGTCATCTGGGCGTCGGCCTGCCTCGCCAGGCCGAAGTCAAGGATCTGAAGCAGAAGGGCAGATGTCCCATGTAAAAAAACCACAAAGGACAATTAAAGCTGCAAGCAGCGATGAACGGGCCCTTGCACCCTCGTGCACGTTCAGGCTGCAGTGGAAGCTTGTATGACTTGATGTAGATTCTTCAGGCCTGGACATTTAGCGGATGACACACCACCCACGACTCTTTATATCAAACCATTCAAAAGTTATGGCAGAAAGTAGGAACTATCAGATATGGACCAATCAGATGAAGGGGGGCGCGCTTTTTGGCGTCTATCGTCGCCACGGTAACGCTTTTGACTGAGAAAAGTACCGTATTGTCCCGAATATAAGACGGTGTTTTTTGCATTGAAATAAGACTGAAAAAGTGGGCGTCGTCTTAGATTCGGGGTCTAGACGTTATACCCATTCACACCGCTAGATGGCGCCAGATATATTTAAAGTGAATGCTGAACTTAACTCCCCAGGCCGAAGCAAACCCCTGTCACCAAGAAGAAAAATAAAAATAGCAGTAGCATGAATAAGAAAAATAAAAAACAGAGGTAAGAAAGAAAAGAGAAGAAGATAACAGAAGAGATAACAGAAAAGGAGAAAAGTAGCGACAATCTGGAGAAAAGTGGGTCGAAGAAGTTATGATGCAAACTTCAAGATCATGATTTGAATGAGGCAAAATAACATGCTTTTTCTCTCGAATATATTGTTATAATCATTTGTTTAAGATGTACTGTAATTATCTTCTGTATAAAAATTTTATTTGGTGTTTAAAAAGTCTTTTTTCAAATTTGAGTCTTGAAAAAGGGGGTCGTCTTACAATCAGGGTCGTCTTATATTCGGGCCAATACGGTAATGCGCGTCGTCGCAGGATCAAGACGCACATTTTGATGTATAACACACTTCTCTTTAAGTTGCGACATGATACAGGTGCGTACCGATTTTCGTGCATGTATGTCAAACCGTATTGTGGGGCTTGAGGCACAAAGTTTTCTAGGGGGCGCTGTTGAGCCATTAGGCCACGCCCATTAATGCAAACCATTAAATATCACATTTTGCGCCAGGCCTGGCTTGTGTGCAAAATTTGGTGACTTTTGAGGCACGTTTAGGGGGAAAAAAAGGCCCTCCTTTCGTCAGAAGAAGGAAAAGAAAAACGAGAACAATTGTCAAGTTTGTTGGTAACAATGATTTACCTTTAACTCACAATCCGGGTTAACAGCTAAATTTCCAGGTTTAAGATCCTGTGGGAGAACGGAAATGTGAGAAAAGCGTCATTAAGAGAAGAGTGGAACGTTGTGTTTTTGTCTCTGGCATCATCAAAACCACTGAATAAAGAAGACATTTGCACATTTATCTGCTGTAATAAGCTGTAATGTGAAGAAAAGCAGCTTCCGTGGGAATGGGGATGAATGGGAGTGAGTGTGAAAGAGAACAGCCCCACCCCCAGAGCTCAGAGGCTGACGGGTCAAAGTTCACGCACCCTGTGGATGATCCCTGCTGAGTGGATATACTGCAAAGAGAGGAGATATATCAGCTCGGCTCAAAGACAGCTACCATCTTATTTATATCAGAAAGGAGTAACGGCGTCCGAACAAGCCACTTTTTCCTGCTCTTTACCTTGAGGCCTTTCAGGATCTGATAGACCAGGAACTGGACTCTGTCCTCCGACAGCCTCTCCATTTTCATCAGCTTGCCGAGGTCCGTGCCCATGAACGGCATCACCAGGTAACTGCAGAGGTGAGGTATGAAGAGGGGGGGGTCACCAAACCAGAAAACCTTTCACACAGACTGCGAGGCAGAGCGGAGCAGCTTACAAGTCCCGAAACCGGTCCAGCGAGATTTCAGCCGTGAAAACATCCAACAGGCCGATCACCTGGGGGGAGAAAGGAGAGTTCTTTATCAAGCTTCGCTCTCCGACGCCACATTATTGCAAAGGCTGTGATAAAGCGACGTACGTTTTCGTGCTTCATGTGCTTGAGCAGCCGCAGCTCTCTGTAGGCCCTTTTGGCAAACAGTTTGGACTGGAAGGGCCGGTGCAGCTTCTTGATGGCCACCTGCGTCCCGGCGCGGCGGTCCCACGCTGAACTGCACCCATGTTATAACCAGAGGACAACTGTTTATAAAAGGTTAACCTTACTCTGAAACAAACATTCAAAATGCCCGTAGAAGAGACGGCTGTTTTATTTTCTAGTGCACTTTTGTTATTAGAGACAAAGAAGTGTGCTAAAACTTTGGGGTCTTTGACTTCAGCTAACAATGGGTTTGGGGGTGGTTTTCTTTATTGACACCCACGCACACACACACACACACACACACACACACACACACACACACACACACACACACACACACACACACACACACACACACACACACACACACACACACACACACACACAATGGAGAGGGGCCCTGCAGAGCCAGCTGTGGATGCAGCTGGTGAAAACCAAGCAATACTGGTTTTGCAAGTATATATAAGTATGTATATATATATATGTATATATATATATATATATATATATATATATATATATATATATATATATATATATATATATATATATATATATATATATATATACATATATACATGCACATACACATATATAATAACCTGAGGTAAACCCTCAAGTGTAGTAATTGTATTCTGAGCAGAGGTGTCAAGTAACAAAGTACAAATACTTTGTTACCTTACTTAAGTAGAAATTTTGGTTATCTATACTTCACTGGAGTAATTATTTTTCAGACGACTTTTTACTTTTACTCCTTACATTTTCACGCAATTATCTGTACTTTTTACTCCTTACATTTTAAAAACAGCCTCATTTCGGCCTTTAAAAAAAAACTATCCAGTTAAATTGCTCCATCCGGATAGAGTGAATTTGGTTGTGGTTGTTTCAGATGTTCTTGTCCAGTTTTATTCTTACATCCGTTCCCTCAGATTCCTGCAACTAAACTTGAATGTACATTCCAATAAAGGTTAGGATAAATGATAACATGCCTCTGAAGTTTGACTTTTTGCACCATTACAATACTTATAGGCAGCTAGTCATCATATCTCCTGCTCTCTGAAACACATGTTAATGCTCAATAGTACACATATATGGTTCTTTAATATATTTACATTATACTAAGATGCATTCATTTTCAATGGCTTTTGTCCTTAATGGCTTTTTTCCCCCTTACATTACTTTTACTTTTATACTTTAAGTAGTTTTGAAACCGGTACTTTTATACTTTTACTTGAGTAAAAAACTTCTACAGGAGTATTTTTAAACTCTAGTATCTTTACTTCTACCTGAGTAATGAATGTGAATACTTTTGACACCTCTGATTCTCAGTTCTTATTAAAGTCACAGGATACTCAAAGCAACATGTCTGTAATGAACCAGTGTGATTTCTATTGTAGTTAAAGTAACTCTCCTCCATCTACTCACCACACGGTTCCGTAGGCTCCCGTCCCGACCTGCTTCAGGTCCCGGTACCGCTCCGGAACCTCCCACACGGTCCGGTTCACCTCCTGCCGGGAGAAGCCGGTCCTGGAGCGGGCAGCGATGGCCATGTCCCACCGAGGAGTCGGGGCCAGGGGTCGGAGCCGGCTCTCATGGGAGCAGAGCAGGGTTTGAGCAGCAGCAGTCCGGCCGGCAGCAGTGTTGGAGCTGGAGTCCCTGCAGAAGCACCAGCTGACCCCTGCTGCACCTCCAGCACACGCTCAACACGGTATTAAGGCTGATTTATGGTACCGCGTTACACCAACGCAGAGCCTACGTGCACGTCGCCGCGTACTCTACGCCGTAGGCAACGCCGTAACCTATGGCGTAGGCTCTGCGTCGTTTTAACGCGGAACCATAAATCAGACTGAGTCCCGGCCCTGGTCGCCCGGGCAGCCCGTGGGAGTGTCTGCTATGCGGGGACAGAGCTGCACATCTGCCCATCTAAGGACGCCCACACGGACCTCCCAGCTCCCATCAGGATCTTACATTTAGACATGATATAGAGTCACTTGAAAAAGTTAATACCTCCTCTTTTATTCCTTTGGTTTTATGTAAAACCATGAACACATGAAGAATAGAAATAGAAAGAGATAGAAATAGACTCACTTGAAAAAGTTAATGCCTCCTCTTTTATTCCTTTGGTTTTATTTATTCATTAAGTAAAACCATGAACACATCTGTCTTTGCACTTTTGCATTACTTATTTAAAAAAGAAGAATACAAAAACAAAACAAAATATAATACAAATAAAAGAATAGAAATAGATAGCCTTTATTGTCATTATATATGATCATATGATGAGATTAGGCTGCAGCTCCATAAAAGTGCACACATGTAAAAGGCTATGTAAAAAAACAAAATAAGAAACAGGGAATATAAATATATATACACTATGAAAATATATGAATGAATGAGAGAATATTGCACATGAATGAGTGAAAGAATATTGCACATAAATGAGTGAAGAATATTGGACATAAATGTATGAAGAATATTGCGCAGTATGAGGTAACGCATGAGTTCAGAAAGTTCACAGCTTTGGGAAAGAAAAATATTTTGGCAACACCATGTATCCCCTTACTGCCATAGGATGTATGAGCGTAAGCTGCAACCAGTTGCATCTACAGACCTCTGTAAAAACAGATGTGTATGCATTAAGCTGCTCTGGAGAGTTTTTGTTAATGCAATGAAAAGAGGGAAATACATAAGCAATCGAGAAGTACACAACAAAAAGGAAAGGTTATCCATTTTTGAAAAGATTTGAAGTTCATTATGTGAGAAGGATTATTCCCAAGGGTATTGAAGACAGCTGCTAATTTACCAGCAAGTTGACCCCCAGGTCAGGTTGGTCCTTACTGAGTATGTTAAATGTTCAAGTTTATGACAGCAGTTTGATTGATGATGATTGATTTGAGGTTGTTTTGCAGCTACAGGACCTGGAAACCTTGAGTTTGTTAGGACACCAATGAAGCCTGTATACCAGAGTTCTCTCCAGGCAGCAGCAGGACAGTGATGCACTTCACAAATCAGTGTCAGAACGGAAAACTAAGAAACACGTCAAGGTTTTGGAATGTCTTGGTTGAAGTCCAGACCTCATCGCCGGCGCTGTGGCTGCAGGAGCTGTGGTTAAAGGAGCTTGAGGCAGGATTTATGAAAAAAATTCGTAAACATTTTAAGTTTTCTCTTAATAATGTCAGATGAAGCGTTCCAAACCAAAAAAGAATGAGCCCTCTAGTGTATCTCTCCGTTGCCTTGAACAGGCTGTGTGCTGCAAAATGTGCTGCAATTCTGGGCCCGAATTTCCCGCGCTGGGCTGCGGATGTGACGTCACATGACGCTGCATGCACGTTCTCCCCGTTCTCCCGTGCCGGCTTCACTGTTGGCTGCAGTACCCCCAACGGCCGTCGTGGTGAAGGGTGGCGCTAGAGAGTCTCATTTCTTAAAAGGAGCTTCATGCTCCTCTAAGGAAACGTCCATGAAGCCTCAATGAACTTTAACAATGATGAATGAATGAATGAATGAATGAATGAATGAATGAATGAATGAATGAATGAATGAATGAATGAATGAATGAGTGAGAGACTGATAAAGTCAAACAGGAAACAACTTCTTTAGATTATTGGTGCTAAAGATAGATCTACAAGCCATTGAGTCATGATTGTACTTAGGCTTGCCCAAATTACTTGTTATCATGTTTTTGGTTGAATTTTAGTTTTTTTTTTGTTTTGTCCTGTTTTGTTTTGGTGCACTGAAAAAATATAGTCATGGGTTTGTTCGTCCGAGGTTGTATTTATTTGTGAACAGATCAGTTTTTACTATGTTTTTCCTCAAAAAACAACACCAAAAGAGGGAGTACTAACTTTTGCATGACTGTAGGTGTTGTGGAAAAACCTGCTTAACCTCTTTAACTTGTTCTTTTCAACTAGGTGAATAACTGGACTGAAACTGAGGGTCTAAGTTACAAAGAATAAAACTTGTAAGATGATTAAAATGTTTGTAGACTTAATTAAACGGTTGCATGCAAAAGGGTCCGAACATACTGGCGTCTCCATGCAGAATAACAAGGAGCATATTAAAGAGTAGAGGATGAGACATTCTAGTAGACAGACAGGTTCCCACCACTAATCTTTGTTTGGGGAGAGTATTGGTCTGCACCTGTAGTCGGCCAAGGCTGTTTTTCTTTTTTATTCTGCTGCTCTCAGCAGTTTTGTTTTCTTCAAGTAAGGGAAACAGTTTTTCCCATCACTAGGTCTATGATGCAATAATCAGTACTGGAGGAAGTTTGTATTCGCTTCACTTGAGAAAAAGCACCCATACAGAATATTTAACACAGCAGAATAAAAAGTCTTAAGCAAGCAAAAGAAGCCCACACAGTTTTAATAAAACATTAGAACATTGTGTCAACGTATGAAAAAAATATTAAATCTCTCACTTGAAGTGAAAGTTCTGATTTGATCTTTATGAATTTGGTCTGTTATATAAGTGTTTCTTTTTTTAAAGCATAAATTATCATTACTTCTGTTCTGTTTGGAAGTAGAAAGGTTACGTTTTAATAAAGGTATGGTAGAAATTACATTTCCCTACAATTTCACATCTTACACAAAATGTGAGAAACTCTTTACCACAAGGTCATGGTGACGTTTGGAAGACTTAAAGACCTGGATGATATCTTTTATTTGGTGATTTCTAATATCCTGCTAAACTCAGACTGAGACTGTTGTGGTATATAGGTCGTCTCACCATGTAGTCTCTATACTACATTAATTTGTCATCTAGTGTAATGCAAGGAAGGTTTTCGTCCGTGATTTGTCCTTAAATTCACACAAAAACAACTTTCCTCCAACTGCGTCCCATCATCCTGTCTCAGAGTAATGCAGAAATACTGTTTAATACGTTTATTATTTCAAGATTAGACGGCTGCAGGGTGTCCCAAATTACTCTGAAATCCATCCGCTTATCTAAAGGTTCTGATGGGGATTAGCAAAAAACTATATATTTTCCCAAACCAAATTTAAATACTTAATTTAATTTTTTTGTACTTTTTTTGTATAAAGCCTACGAAAATCATCTCAAGGTACTTTTCAGAGAAGACAAGTACAGCACAGTCAAATCACAGATGATCCAGTAAATCTAATAATATTACAATTCAATCCTATTAATTGTAATTCCTTGCATCCAATTCATTACAATAGTCCAGATTTAAAGTTCACTTAATTCTTATTCAGTTCTGCATCAGGTTGGTTTAAATCATATTTATCTGACAGAATTCAGCTTCATTTTCTTCATACATCCCAGTTGGTCCTGGTGTTCCACAGGGTGATGTACTTGTACCACTATGCCTGCCGTGTGCTTGTTGATATAGAGGTGTGACTACAGTTTGGTTTGTGTGTGTATTTGTATGAATGCGTATGTGTGGGTATATACATGTATGTATGTTTATATGTATCTGTGTGTATATGTATTTATTTAATTATTTTTTGTGAATTTTGGATATAAAATCAAACAGGAAGGTTACTATAAAGGCAATTAGAGGGAGAAGGGGTATGAATAAATGAGTTTTGCTTCTTCATACCCCTTTTCAGACAATTTGCACCAATCAATCTCATATCTGAAGGTATAAATACTTACAAATGTATTCAATTGGAAATGTTGTTTATATTATTTTTCTATGATGTACAAATATATATATATATATATGAATATATATTGCGACTTTGAGCTAATGCTGGTGAATATCTATATTTTGTTTGGGATTGTTCTTTTGTAAATACTGTTTACCCATCACTATCGTGGGAATTGTCTGAAATAAATTCATTCATTCATTTCATTCCTATGAAATCAGTAAGATGTAAGATCAGTAAGATATCTGGATTACAACATGTGTGAATGACGTAAAGACCTGGATGACAGTTTACATCCTGTTACTGAACTCAAGACTGAGCTTGTTGTTTTCGTGCCTGAGCTCTTCAGAAATAGATCATTGAGTAACTCTTGTGTGGCTTTACCTTCGCAGTACTTTGATGAAAGCTTGTGTTTTTTTTTTTGTAATTTAAATTGTACATTAAACAAACTTCTTCCCCTTTTGTGACATTGAAAATAGAAGAAGAAAAGTAAAATCGTGTGAAAGAATGAACCAGGAAAACCACGAATGTTGTTATTTCAAGACTGGACGACCACAGTTCCTTATTTAACAGTTTACTGGACTAATGTCTTTCTGTATCTTGATGTCCATGAAATAAGACACGTAACATAATAGCAAAGTGAAATCATGGTGTTTATTCTGTGGAAGCCAAAACTTGCAAAGTCACCTGTTGAAAAAAAGTCAACCGAATTATTTGCAAACTGATAGCTGACATTCATAAAGTGATCTCAAACAAAATCAATCACATGCCAACATGTATTCAAAGTCACCACTAACTTGGAACATACGTGGAGTATAAATATACATTCACTTTTCAGTTGCTATTCAAATCCACCACGTGTACAACATCCACATAAGCACATAACATTTTTACATTCAGAGCTCTGACGCACTCTGACCGAGACACAGCTTTGATTCACTTGGACATTAGATTTCTAAGTTTTGCATCCAGTTTTTTAAAGGACAACTTCCACAAAAGGCTACATGTAGCATTCCGATGTAAATCCAAACAGGAAAAACACAAAGGAGACCGTTAGTTTCCTCGTAATCATAAACGATGAATTGTAAAGGGAGACATTTTCCAGTGTAGATAAACCAAACAAGACACGTGTGCTGCTGCTGGACATTAGAGGGAAGTTAGGTGAATTCATAACACACTTATTTCAGCCTTTATTCAGCTAGTACCCAGATTAAGTTTAATCATATTTAGAAAATTGAGTTCTCAGGTGCAGATTGTACGTCTGTTATCTTTTCTTCTTCTCGTATGCAGATCATTAAACCTCCAAGTGTGAGAGCGTTGAAAACGTAAAAAAAACACGTTAGCAAATCTGTAGCAAACAAGAGGTATAGTTCATTTGACGTGTTCCCTTTTGACAGAAACTCCGTACAGAATATCCTGCAAAAAAATGTTTTGAATTTGTCAGTAGGATTTAAAAAAAAACCAAGATTAAACTTGGTGGAAAAGTTGAACTTAAAAAAAAAAAAAACCTATATCAAAATTGATATTGATCACTTGTTTAAAGGAGCTTGAGGCAGGATTTATGAAAAAAATGCGTAAATGTTTTAAGTTTTCTAGTAATAATGTCAGATGAAGCGTTCTAAACCAAAAAGAATGAGCCCTCTAGTGCAGGGGTCGGCAACCCAAAATGTTGAAAGAGCCATATTGGACCAAAAACACAAAAAACAAATATGTCTGGAGCCGCAAAAAATGAAAAGTCTTGTTTTAGCCTTTGAATGAAGGCAACACATGCTGCATGTTTCTATATTAGTTAGAACTGGGGGAAGATTTTTTTTTTCATTATGCACTTCGAGAAAAAAGTCGAAATGTCGAGAAAAAATTGAAATGACGAGAAAAAAGTCGAAATTTCGAGAAAAAAGTTGAAATGTCGAGATTAATGTTGAAATACAATCTTGAGTAAAAAGTCGAAATGTCGAGAAAAAAGTTGAGAAAAAGTCAAAATTTCAAGAAAAAAAGTTGAAATGTTGAGAAAAAAATCAAAATGTCGAGAAAAAAGTCAAAATTTCGAGTCGAAATGTTGAGAAAAAAGTCAAAATTTCAAGAAAAAAGTCGAAATGTGGAGGAAATAGTCAAAATTTCGTGACAAAAGTTGAAACGTGGAGGAAATAGTCAAAATTTCGTGAAAAAAGTCGAAATGTCGAGAAAATAGTCAAAATTTCGAGAAAAAAGTCGAAATGTCGAGATTAAAAAAGGAAAAAGGAAGAAAAAAAGAAAAAAAGGAAAAAAAGAAGAAAAAAAAGAAAAAAAGAGAAAAAAGGAAAAAAAGAAAAAGAAGAAAAAAAGAAAAAAAAAAGTCAAACATTTTTGAAAAAGCTCCAGGAGCCACTAGGGCGGCGCTAAAGAGCCGCATGCGGCTCTAGAGCCGCGGGTTGCCGACCCCTGCTCTAGTGTATCTCTCCGTTGCCTTGAACAGGCTGTGTGCTGCAAAATGTGCTGCAATTGTGGGGCCGAATTTCCCGCGCTGTCCTGTGGATGTGACGTCACATGACGCTGCATGCGCGTTCTCCCCGTTCTCCCGTGCCGGCTTCACTGTTGGCTGCAGTACCCCCAACGGCCGTCGTGGCGCTAATGAGTCTCATTTCTTATTCTTGCCTCAAGCTCCTTTAAAGGAGAAATATTATGTTCTTTTTTTTTAATCATTGTCAAAATTCCTAAGGGCTTAAAGAAATGCAAAGGTTTGTGAGTGTAACTTCAAACACCCAAGCCCATCAAGTCTTCAAAAACACCCTACTTTGATTTTTTTTTTAATATTTCCCCTTTAAAAGCACAAGAAGGTGTAACAATCATTTCCGGTCTGGTCTTTTGTTTATCTCTGGATCTCTTTTTCCTTGGTGTAATGGTTCTGAACACTTTAATTAAACACTGCCAGATTACTTTTGACACAGTTTTATATCGCCAAACTTCCCTCGCGCCTGCAACAAGGTCAGCTATTTATCATGACGATCTGCACTGAGCTCATGCTTCTGGCTCAAATGTGACCTTTTCCGTTGCTGCGTTAAATGGTAATGAGGAGATGTTGACCTCAGATCTGATCTACAGCATTTCTACAATACAGAGACCCAGTAAAAAAAATAAACATGGGAACTGCACTGGTCCTGCTGTCCTTTATGAATGCATGCGGTCTGGTATTATGGGAACTAGGAACGAGCCTGGGTAACACAAAGCCTGATTTATGAGCTCTCCGCCTGTAGCATTTGACCATTTTCCGCTTTAATGGAGCCAGAAGTGGTAGAATAGATCCTTATCCGCTACTGCTTTTATACCTCCCCCCAACTGCTTTCAACAGTTCACAAAAAAAATGTCTAATCTTTCTCGGCGTAAACACCATTAGTGGGTATGTGTAACCCACAACGGAAACCTGATGCAGCGCTGCAAAAAAAACCCAACAGAGGATCAACAATCTGCCATCAGCAGAAACTGTATAAGAGGAGCGAGCTCACGCCGTAAACACAGACCTGCAGAGCGGCCGGTCTCGTCCAGCTTTGGCCTATATTCATTACCTTGCTACTTAAATAGCACGACTGGTTTTTACTATTTTGCAAGCAGGAGGAAAAAAAAAAAAGAAGCATTTTAGGTAGTTTGTGTATTGTTTTGTCCAGAAATGGTAAAAAAAAAAATGGTAAAGACATTGAGTTGGTTGAGATTCCCTGGTGATCCCCCTCTCTTGTTTCATAACAATGACGCAATATGGACTCAGCGATTATAATACACTGCCAATAATATGCTGTAACAATAAAATGCAGAAAAATCATGCATCAGGCTAGATTTTAAGCTTTTCTGTGAAATGGCGTTGCTTCTAGCCGTTAGATATGAATTACATACATGAAAGCACTGACTATCCATGGCATTGATGAGCGATGAGAAGGCGTCCCTGTTGTTGCTTTGGAAATCCTAGTGTGCATTTTTTATTTATTTTATTTTAAAATACCCTTTTGTCTAAAAGTTGCTCCCTCCCACGAGTCCCGACACTGAGCAGTTCCTCCTTTTTCCCCTCAGCGGTGGGAAACGTAACAGGAAGCAACTTTGTGCAATGCAGAGGTCATTTTATTTCATTGTAAAAATGAAATAAATGCTCCCTGCTGATGTAATCTTTGCATCTGATCCAGCGGAGATCGTTCCGCCCTGCTGCTCAGGTCAAGGCGTGACTGTTAAGCCCCGAGTCGTTCTCCTCTCATGCCTTTTCCACAGTCCTGCTTGGATTCACTGAGTATGTGGTCCTTCTCCAGGTGGAGGACGAGGCGGAGCGCCGAGGGGTTTTTACTGCTCCACCTGAAGGCTATCAGTCTTGCTGCCGGGGGCTTTAAAGCTGCTTACCTCCTCAAAAACCAACTCTGTGGACACAAGCGAGCAGGAAGTGAAACAATACCTCAAACCTTTATGGAGATTGTAGGAATCTAAACATGGAAATTGAGAAAACACAAACTGAAATGGAAAATGTGTCATCGATGATTTCAACACCTTGTTCTCGTTTCCTTTTGTACAAAAAGATTTCCAGAAACCAGCTTTGGACTGGAAAAACTGGATGTTACACAATCTGCCTTAATCCTTTCCAAGTATTGCAATTACATTTTCCTTCTCCTCTTAATGCGCTGCAAAGCTTTTTTATACAACACTTTAATTTACCTTTCCATTCTTCCAGAGTCCGGTCTTTGCTCTCCAGCGTCTGGTCGTAAGGCAGCGCCTCTGGCTCGTCGTCTGGATCGTGGTACTGTGAAAAGTAGGGGTGGGACAGAGCCTCGCTGGCCGAGATCCTCCCGTCGCAGTCCAGCACCAGCATGCGCTTCAACAGATCGATAGCTGACACACAGACAGAGACAAACAGGCGCTGGATTTGGTTCAAGGCTGCAAATACGTTTAAAACTAAAAACCAATTTCAAATCTGCAGTGTAGCTCATGTATTGGCAGGTAGCATGTGAGCGTTGGAGCCGCTCTTTATTCTCACTAGAGTCCTGGAGCGTGGGTGGGTGGGCGTTTGCCTAACTGGTCCAAAAAGTGCTTTGTGGACTTGGAGAAAGCATTTGACCATCTGTCGGGTTATTCTGGGGGGCTTGCTCCTGGAGTACGGGAGCCAAACCGAACACAACAAGCTCCATATCTCCTGCAGATTAAGGCCACGTTTACACATAGCCGGGTATTTACAAAAATGGATATTTCCCCCTCTACGTTTCGAAAAATACCATCATTTCCACGAACCTGCATAAATACGCTGTTAAGGTGCTATGAGCAGCCAAACCTGCAGGGGGCAGTGTAACAAGAAGATAAAGTCATGCTAGCCAATCAGAATCCTGGAAAAAAACATCAACAAATGACACGAGTAACTTCCAGTTACTTCCAAGATGAACGAGAGTCTTTCGTTTGGAGTGACACAAAAGTAGAGTTACTTTTAAGTGTGACTTTAGAATATAAAACAGGTAAAACACAAGAAAATATTGACGGTGGCCAAACAAATTGTAAACACGGGTCACACACATGACGTGACGTTTCTGTCTCATAATGTGACGTTCTGAGGCCTAAATATCCGTTTCTCTCCGTTTACAAGCAAACGTGAAGATGGAGTTTTTGCAAATCTCCACTTTGGCCGGAGTTTTCAGAAATTATCGTTTTTGGGGACTTTGAGCTCCGTTTTCGTTTAAACGAACGGCCAAAACGCATGAAAACACCACCGTTTTTGCTACATGTAAACAGGGGCTCATTCTGGATAAAAGCTGGACTCCACCAGAAACGCCCTATGTCACCGTTCAGTTCAGAACGTTTGTGGACAGAATTTTCTCGAATGTCCCCAAAGGGACGAGAAAGTCTGGCCTGATGGCTTTGGCAGATGATGCGGCCCTGTTTGTGTCATCAAACCAGGAGCCCCAGTTGAATGGTCCGCAGTCCAGTGTGAAGCTGTGGAGATGAGAATCAGCAGCTCCGAATTTGAGAGGTGCTCCTTCAAGCGGAGAAGTATCGCAAGGTCTTGCTCACGAGTTGGGGGAAGAATAGGCCGAAGAGCAACAGTCGTCTGCAGTAACGTGGACTCTGTACTGTCTGTCGTGGTGAGAACATGCAAGGCTTTCTGTTTACTGGCCAGTCTACATTTCTACCCTCACCTGAAGTAACAAACTTTAGGCAATGACTGAAAGAAAAAAAAGGGCAGATAGAAGCAACTGGAATGAGATTCCTCAGTAGGGTAGCTTGACTCCCCCGTAGGTTAGTCATCAAGGAGGGTCCTCACAGTCGGGCTGTTTCTCCTCTACGGTACATCAAGATAAACAGCTTGAGATGCTTCTTAGATGCTTCCTTGCAGAGGTTTCTGTGCAACCAGGAAGAGGCCCAGACCTCGGACATGCTGGAGCGATTCCATCTCTCAGTTAGGGCTGGGCGATATATCGAGTATACTCGATGTATCTCGGCTTCTACTCTGTGCGATGTACAAAATGACTATATTATGAATATTAGAGTATACATTGTCGTGCATTTGCTTTTAGCCGCGGGCATTAAATTACAGGCTTCTCTCACTCTCTCGTCTCGTCTCTCCTTCTCAGAGACATAAAACAAGCGCACCTAGTTACATACGTCAGTCACGTGCATCGTCATAAGCCCAGCAGAAAGGTGTCGGCACTGCTTTCCGGGACGTCGGTCAGTTCCACCTAACTTTCCTAAACTCGGCCTGTTTGCGCCGTGAGTTCATCCGCGCGGTTGCTACACGCAACGGACTCTTTTCAAACCACACTGGGACGGTTTAATAAAGACGGGAGAGGATGTTTTCTCCTCGCATGACGCGCTGATGCAGCTCCAACTACGCTGCTCAGTGCCGAGCCTTTCTCTTCCAGAGCTGAGAAACGTCACCTAGTGTTGCTTAAATGTGGCCACATGAAATCAATCACTATCATCGAAACAAAGTCAAACAAGACTATATGACGTCATATTTCTAAAAGTAAGTGAAAGTGATGCAAAGTAAAGGAGGAGAGGATGAAACATTGCAGTCCCTGCACCTACAATAGTCTGAATATAAAGGTGCTCTAAAGCAGGGGTTCTTAACCTTTCTGACCTTGGGGCCCAATTTTTTCAGTACAGAGTGGCCCGAGGCCCGTTAAATATTAACACTGTATAGCAGCGAAGGTCCAGAACATCATAATAAATATATATATATATATATATATATATATATATATATATATATATATATATATATATATATATATATATATATATATATATATATATATATTCAAGTAGCCTCATAGTTGTATCAACATCTGCATCTGACTGTTATATTAAAAAAGTACATATTTGCCCATTAACATGTGTAACTTCAATTACACATTTTTTTCTCTTAAAAATAAAATAAATAAATAAGATTTTATTTTATTTTTCAAATGCTATCTTATTTTATTTCTTTACCAGCAGTTTGAATTTCCCCTTTTCTTTGTTAATTGTCTCAACACATTTTTATAATAAATTAATATAAACACATCTTAGCAATTTAAAAGTTTTGCAGTTTTTCTTTCTTCCCCTTAATCTTATGCCCTCACTTTCTGTCGTTCAGTGAGAGAACTGAGCTCTAATTTCTCCTGCCAGGACTTTAAATCTGGGCTGGATGGTGTCAGGTTCTCATGCACATGAGAAGGTGCTCATTGATGAACCTGGAACGATATTTAGTTTTAATTATGTTAATTGTGGAGAAAGCTGCTTCACAGCTGTATGTGGACCCAAACATGTTTAAGATGGTCAGCTTATTTTCTGTGACTTCAGTTCAGACTTGAGTGGATATGTTTGATGAAAAACTTTGTGTTTTGTTTCAGTGGCGTTTCACTTTCACACTTTGAACGCCACGGTCTCTGAACGTATGAGACACTGGTTTTGTCCCAGTGGGAAGACTGAACCAGGATGAATCTGTCCATTCTGTGTTGAACTTTCCTTTCCTCCTGTTAGGCTTCTCATCTCTGTAAGAGTCAAGCTAATTACTTACTAAGTAACTTACTAAGTTTTATTTACATTAATAAGTTGTCAGGACTGCGCGTGTCGGATTTCATCCGAGCCTGATCAGCTGAGACGGGCAGAACCCGCAGCTCTCTGGCCGCTGCAGCAGAGTCACTTTCCGATGCTTTTGCGAGCCCGAACAGTCCAGTCCAGCAGACACATCTACATGTACAATCCTTCAGCAGTAACGATGGAGCCCACCGCCCGAGCGGCACCGACCTCCCCGGCTGCGCGGACGAGTCAGGATAAATGATCACGCCGCGCTCGCTCGCTCTGGGCGCAGACCCAAGTAATCGATCCCTGATCCTGGCGGATCTAAACCTACTCTGTGCAAAATGAAGGATTTTCTCTATAAATACACACCATTTCTCTTACTATTACACCTAGAGCTAGCTGAGGGTCTTCTTCTCCTCATTTGGTTGGGAGTTGCTATGCAGTCCCGCGGCCCCCGCGGCCCACACGTACAAAACGGAATTTTCTTTCGCTGCCCACTAGATGGCGCTCGCGGCCAAAGTGTGGGCCGCGGCCCTATGGTTAAGAATCACTGCTCTAAAGGCCTCTCCTGCTCAGAGCAGCTCATCCTGGTAAAACCAGGTAAAACCGGGACCAGAACATGTTCTTAGCAGATGTTCTTGACGGGGAGTCAGAGATGCAACGTGCACTTTCTGTTTTGTTCTGTTTTGAAATTACACTTTTTTATGTTTGTGCCACTCACTGCTTAGTAACTGTTTAATAAATACAGTTTTTAAATTTTACTTATTCCCCCTTTTTGCATGAAAGTGTAAAATTAGCATATACCGTATTTTCTGGACTATAAGCCGCTACTTTTTCCATAGGTTTTCAACCATGCAGCTTATACAAAGGTGCGGCCATTCTGTGGATTTTTCTTCAACCGCTCGGGGCGCTCTAACCGGAATTAGAATCAAAACTAAGACAAAATAAATGCAAAGAAGAATACACTACTTCTTCTTTAGCAGATAGAAGTAGAAGTAGATTACAAACAGATAAATAGATAAATAAATACCGGTTATTTTCTTTTGGTTCTGTCCCGTTTTATCAGCAAAGTTGCTGCCGTGTTAAAAGACACTGTTAGGAAAGGATCTATTTAGGTACAAACATGTACATCATTTACAGTTCAGAATCCTTCTGTACATGTAGTAAATATCTAATCTAACAACATAAATAACTGCGGCTTGCATATCTTTTTTTTTTAAATAGAGCGTATGCGGCTTGTATGCAGGTGCAGTTTATAGTCCAGAAAATACGGTATTAATGCAGTATAAACAAGAATGTTTTAATGTAGACACATAGAATTATCATACTGGTGTGATTGTAGCATCAAAGTGTTAATTCAAGGCTAAGGCAAAATATCGAGATATATATTGTGTATCGTGACATGGCCTAAAAATATGGAGATATTAATAGAAGGCCATATCGCCCAGCCCTAGATGGATGGATGGATGGATGCATGGATGATGGATATGGATGGATGGATGGATGGATGGATGGATGATGGATGCATGGATGGATGGATGGATGATGGATGATGGATATGGATGGATGGATGGATGGATGGATGGATGCATGGATGGATGGATGATGGATGCATGGATGGATGGAGGATGCATGGATGGATGGATGGATGGATGGATGGATGGATGGATGCATGGATGGATGGATGGATGGATGGATGGATGCATGGATGCATGGATGATGGATGGATGGATGGATGGATGCATGGATGGATGGATGGATGGATGGATGGATGATGGATGGATGCATGGATGGATGGATGGATGGATGCATGGATGGATGGATGGATGGATGCATGGATGGATGGATGATGGATGGATGCATGGATGGATGGATGGATGGATGCATGGATGGATGCATGGATGGATGGATGGATGGATGGATGGATGGATGGATGGATGGATGCATGGATGGATGGATGGATGGATGCATGGATGGATGCATGGATGGATGGATGCATGGATGGATGGATGGATGGATGGATGCATGGATGGATGGATGGATGGATGCATGGATGGATGGATGGATGGATGGATGGATGGATGGATGGATGGATGGATGCATGGATGGATGGATGGATGGATGGATGGATGGATGCATGGATGGATGGATGCATGGATGGATGGATGGATGCATGGATGGATGGATGGATGGATGGATGGATGGATGCATGGATGGATGGATGGATGGATGGATGGATGGATGCATGGATGGATGGATGGATG